>NW_027254715.1:0-200404 GCF_044704955.1 Pristiophorus japonicus | reverse complement strand
CCCACCCCACCAGCTGCTAGATGGAACCATATATACCTCCCACAAGTGAGTTTCGATAACCCGTGCTCCAATACAGCAAGGGCTGAACCACGGGGGCCATCACTGGCCAGCCCACACCTGAAGCCCATGCATGGCCACGAGATGGTGTGGGGAGAGGAGCCCTGGGCCAGGGCACTGAGGCCAGGTCTAACACCCCTCTCCCTACCCAGCTGGAGGCAGCAGGTCTGCACAGACCGGTGGACCTTGGGCCTTTGCTGACGGTGCAAAGCCAGAGATTTCAGCTCCTGAACAAGGTGTCTGTATGAGAGGTGGCAGAGAGGTGCAGACAGAGAATTGCTGAGGGTTGTGAGGTGATCACATTCTACCTTTCTCTCGTACATGTCCTTCTCATTCACCGAATCACCCACACACGCTTCAGAGAAACAGCCAGTTAGAAATGGAGCAATAACCAAGAATTGAGAAGCTCGCGGCTGCTTAACGTCAGAGTGACGGTCCCCAGCTGTAACTTTCACTTCCACCACCACCAACAATAAGTTGTATTTAGATAGTGCCTTTAATGTAGGAAACCTCCTGAGGCCCTTCACACGTGTGTTATTGAACAAAACATTTCACACCCAGCCACACAACGAGATATCAGGGCAGGTGACCAAAAGCTTGGTCATAGAGGTCGGTTTTCAGAAGAGAGATAGAGAGAGGCGGAGAGGTTTAGAGAGGGAGTTCCAGAGCTTGGGGCCCAGGCAGCTGAAGGCACGGCCACCGATGGTGGAGCGATTATAATCAGGGATACTCAAGAGGGCAGAACTGGAGGAGTGCAGACATCTCGTGGGGTTGGTGGGCTGGAGGAGATTACAGAGATGGGGAGGGGTGAGAGATTTGAAAATAAGGATGAGAATCTTGAAATCGTGGCATTGTTTAACCAGGAGTAAACAAAGGTCGGCGATGATGGGGTGATGGGTGAACGGGACTTGGTGCCAGTTCGGACATGGGCAGCTGAGATTTAGATCACCTCTAGATTACGTTTGGTATAAGGTGGGAGGCCAGCCAGGAGTGCATTGGAGCAGGCAAGTCTAGAGTTACCAAAGGACTGAATGAGGGTTTCAGCAACAGATGAGCTGAGCCAGGGGAGGAGACAGGCGATTTCATGGAGCTGGGCCTAGGCAGACTTAGACACGGGCTGGATAAGTGGCCGGAAGCTCATTTCAGGGTTAAATATGACATCCAGGTTGTGAACAGTGTGGTTCAGCCTAAGACAGATGCTGAGGGAAGGGAAGAGTTCTTTCAAAGAGCCAGCAGCGTCCCAATGGGCCGAATGTTTGCTGTTTCATTGTATGATTATATAAAGGGAAAGAGAGGTCGAGATACACACATCATTAGAAGTATCAACACAGCTTGATAAAACCATTCAACATGTAAACCACAACAGGGCTTCATTCCTAAAGGAACAGAATTCTAAAGCTGAGAAGTTATGATGACCTTGTCTAGAACCTTGGTTAGACCACACCGTGTACTGTGCACAGTTCTGCTCTCCATATTATAAAAAGGATTTATATAGCGCCTTTCACGACCACGGGATTTCACAAAGCGCTTTCCAGTCAATGAAGTACTTTTGAAGTGTAGCCACATTGGCAATGTGACAAATGGGGCATCCAATCTGTGCACAGCAAGCTCCCACAAATAGCAATGTGATAATGAGCAGATATTCTGCTTTAGTGACGTTGATCACTAAGGAGAACAATGCTAGCTCCTTCAGTGTATCCACGTAACTGAAGTCCGTCATCGCTGCAACCATTCTCGTAAATCTTCTCTGCACCGTGTCTGAGGCCTTGAAATCCTTCCTAAAGTGTGGTGCCCAGAATGGACTCAATTGTCCAGGTGAGGCCGAAGCAGTGTTTTATACAGGTTCATCATCGTCTCCTTGCATTTGTACTCTGTGTCTCTGTTTATGAAGCCCAGCTTTCCTGCCCTGCCACCTTCATCGATTTGTGCACATTTCCCCCAGACCCACTGTTCACCACTACTCTCTGTCTCCTGTCACTGAGACAATTCCCATGCTGTCACTGGCCATTTTATTCCACGGGCTCCAACTTTGCAGCAAGCCTATTGTGTGGCACTTTGTCAAAGGCCTTTTGGAAATCCATGTACACCACATCCACCTCATTGTCCTCATCAACCCTCTCTGTTCCCTCATCAAAAAACTCCATCAATTTGGTGAAACACGATTTGCCTTTAACTAATCCGTGCTGGCTTTCCTTAATTAATCCACACATGTCCAAGTGATTCTTAATTTTGTCCCTGATTATCATTTCTAAACTTTCCCCATCCCGAGGTTCAACTGACCGGCCTGTAGTTACTGGGTTTATCTTTACACCTTTTTGGAACAAGGATGTAACATTTGCAATTCTCCTGACCTCTGGCACCAGCCCCATATCCAAGGAGGATTGGAAGATTATGGTCAATATCTCCGCGATTTCCACCGTTACTTCCCTCAGCATCCTAGGCACTCTCCCCTGTGCCCCCTCTCCCTGTGCCCCCTCTCCCTGTGCCAACTCCCTGTGCCCCCTCTCCTGTGCCCCCTCCCCCTATACCCTCTCCCTGTGCCCCCTCTCCCTGTGCCCCCTCCCTGTTCCCCCTCTCCCTGTGCCCCCTCTCCCTGTGCCCACTCCCTGTGCCCCCACTCCTGTGCCCCCTCCCCTTGACCTCCCCCTATACTCCCTCTCCCTGTGCCCCCTTCCCCTGAACCCCCTCCCCCTGTACCCTTGCCCCTCTCTCGGGCTCTCCATCGATCGAGACCCTGTTGCCTGCTCCTGGCCGACACTCCCTGCTGATTCTGGAACTCTGTCATCTTCACAATTTCACATTTCTTGGAAAGTTGCCGATAGTTTTTACTGAGAGACTGAAGAATCTATTTGGGAGCGGCAGTTCCTGAGGAAAGTGTGTGTACTGTGCAACTTGCTGTTTTCACTATTACCCAACATGTGGCCTGTTGCCTGGGCTCCGCTGTTTGATCCAGTCAGGGCCCCGCCCTCAGACATCGCATTCACACTGGTCCTGGCTGGACAGCACAGCCTGGGGCTCTGGGATTGGCAACGCCATCGGGGGGAGGGGGGACGTGGGAGGGGGACCGGGGGAGGAGGACCCGGGGGGGATGGGACCGGGGGGGACTCAGGGGGAGGGGGGCCCGGGGGCAGAGCGTCCGGGGGGAGGTGGACCGGGGGGGAGGGGGATCCGGGGGAGGGAGAACGGGGGGGGGGCTCGGGGGAGGGGGACTGTGGGGGAGAGGGACCGGGGGGAGACGGACTGGGGGGAGGGGGACCTGGGAGAGGTGGACCTGGGGGAGGGAGAACGGAGGGGGGGGGGGGCTCGGGGGGGGGGGGGGGGAACCGTGGGGGAGAGGGACCGGGGGGAGACGGACCGGGGGGAGGGGGACCTGGGAGAGGGGGACCCCGGGGTGAGGGGGAGTGAGGGGAGGGGGACCCCGGGGTAGGGGGACCGGAGGGGGGGGGAGGGGAATCGGGGAAGGGGACCCTGGGGGGGAGGGGGACTGGGGACTGGGGGCAGGGGGACCGGGGAGTGGGGGACCGGTGGGGAGATGGACAGGGTGGAGGGTGTCCGGGCGGAGGGTGACCCAGGGTGGAGGGGGACCCCGGGGTAGGGGGACCGGAGGGGGGGAGGGGAACCGGGGAAGGGGACCCTGGTGGGAGGGGGACTGGGGGCAGGGGGACCGGGGGGAGGGGGACCGGGGGGAGGGGGACCCCGGGGGGAGGGGGCCCCCGGGGGGAGGGGGACCGGGGGGAGGGGGACCCCGGGGGGAGGGGGCCCCCGGGGGGAGGGGGACCAGAGGGAGGGGGACCAGAGGGAGGGGGACCCTGGGGGAGACAGACCGGGGGATGGTGACTTGGTGCGAGTTAGGACACAGGCAGCTGAGTTTTGCATGACCCGAAGTTTACGTAGTGTAGAATGTGGGAGGCCGGCCAGGAGTGAGTTGGAGATGTCAAGTCTAGAGATAACAAAGGCATGAATGAGGGTTTCAGCAGCAGAAGAGCTGAGGCATGGGCAGAGGCGGGCAATGTTACGGAGGTGGAAAAAGGCAGTTTTAGTTATGCTGCGAATATGTGGCCAGAAACTCATTTTTCAGGGTCAGATATGACACCTCGGTTGTGAACAGTCTGGTTCACCCTCAGATTGATGCTCGAGAGAGGGATGCAGTCAGTGGTTACGGAACGCAGTTTGTGACAGGGCTATGGTCCGAGAGCTGGAGAGTGGGATTATGCTGGATAGCTCTTGGTCGGTCGGCCCTGATACGATGGGCCGAAATGGCCTCCTTCCGTGCTGTAAATTTCTATGATTCTATGTGGAAACTGACTCTGTTTTCGGATGATGTCGCCGAGGGGCAGCATGGCGATGGGAACTAGGAGGGGCCAAGGACAGACCCTGGGGGTACACCAGAGGGAACGATGCGGGGGTGGGAAGAGAAGCCGTTGCAGGTGATTCTCTGACTACGATTACATGGATAAGAATGGAACCAGGCGAGTGCAGTCCCACCCAGCTGGACGGTGGTGGAGAGGTGTTGGAGGAGGATGGAGTGGTGAACCATGTCAAGGTCTGCAGACAGGTCGAGAAGGACGAGGAGGGATAGTTTACCTTTGTCACACTCACATAGGATGTCATTTGTGACTTTAATGAGAGCCGTTTCGGTTCTATGGCAGGGACAGAAACTGGATTGGAGGGATTCAGATATGGAATTGTGGGAAAGATGGTCACGGATTTGGGACATGAAAATACATCTAAGTAAGTTGGACAAGATAGGGAGGTTGGAGATGGGGCGATAGCTAGCAAGCAAAATGGGGTCAAGGGTTTTTTTTTGAGAGGGTTGGTGACATCAGATTTGACGGAGAGGGGAACAGTTCCTGAGGAGAGAGAACCGTTAACAATGTCAGCTAACATGGGAGCCAGGAAAGGAAGTTGGATGATCAGCAGTCTAGCGGGAATAAGGTCAAGGGAGCAGGAAGTGCATCTCATGGACAAGATGAGTTGGGAGAGATCAAGAGGGGAGATCAGAGAGAAACTAGAGACAGATGTGAGTTTCGGGCTAGGGCAGGTGGGGACATCAGATGAAGTTTGTCCCGGTGGGCTAGGGGAAGGACGGGAACTCGCTGAGGCAGCTGATCGGATGGTCTCAATCTATGAGATAAAGAAGTCCATGAGCTCCTCGCACTTGTTGTTGGAGGTGAGTGTGGTGGAGACAGGGGAGAGGAGTTTAAGGAGGCAGTTAGCAGTAGAGAATAGTAGGGGGTTATTTACACAATCCAGAATGGTCCCAGAATAGTGAGCAGTTTTTGTAGACAAGAGTAGGAACCGATAATGCTTTCTTTGTTCGATCCAGATCTGGCGGTGAATGTAAACCAATTGTCCGCCACATCTGTTCAAGTCTGCGCCCCTTTGACTTGAGGAAACGAAGATGAGGGCTGTACTGGGGAAACAGCCAGGGTGGGAGAGAGTAATCTTTTTAATAGGGACTAGGGCATCAAAGGGTGGTGGTCAGGGTGTGGTTGAGCAGATCGATGGATGCGGAAATGTCATTGTTAAAAGTGGGCCAAAGGTTGGACAGTTTGGAGTTGATAAGTGCAAGATAAAAGTTCACGGAGCTGGGGGTAATATATTAGCATGGATAGAGGATTGGCTAACGAACAGAAAACAGAGTCAGGATAAATGCATCATTTTTCGGTTGGCATACAGTAACTCGTGAGGTGCCGCAGGGATCGGTGCTGGGTCCTCAACTACATACATTCTATATTAATGATGTGTATGAAGGGACCGAGTGTAATGTAGCCAAGTTTGCTGATGATACAAAGATGGGTGGGAAAGCAAATTGTGAGGAGGACACAAAAAATCTGCAAAGGGATATAGACAGGCTGAGTGAGTGGGCAAAAATTTGGCAGATGGAGTATAATGTGGGAAAATGTGAGGTTATCCACTTCGGAAGAAATAATAGAAAAGCAAATTGTAATTTAAATGGAGAAAAATTGCAAAATGCTGCAGAACAGAGAGACCTGGGGGTCCTTGTGCATGAAACACAAAAAGTTAGTAAGCAGGTACAGCAAGTAATCAGGAAGGTAAATGGAATGTTGGCCTTTATTGTAAGGGGGATAGAGTATAAAAGCAGAGAAGTCCTGCTCCAACTGTACAGGGTATTGGTGAGACCACACCTAGAGTACTGTGTACAGTTTTAGTCTGCGTATTTAAGGAAGGATATACTTGCACTGGAGGCTGTTCAGAGAAGGTTCATTGGGTTGATTCCAGAGATGAGGGGGTTGACTTATGAAGATAGGTTGAGGAGGTTGGGCCTATACACATTGGAGTTCAGAAGAATGAGAGGTGATCTTATTGAAACAAATAAGATAATGAGGGGGCTCGACAAGGTGGATGCAGAGAGGATATTTCCACTCATAGGGGAAACTAAATCTAGGGGACATAGTCTCAGAATAAGGGGCCGCCCATTTAAAAC
Organism: Pristiophorus japonicus; assembly: GCF_044704955.1. Classification (NCBI taxonomy): domain Eukaryota; kingdom Metazoa; phylum Chordata; class Chondrichthyes; family Pristiophoridae; genus Pristiophorus; species Pristiophorus japonicus. The sequence goes on along the minus strand of NW_027254715.1, from coordinate 193,899 downwards.
TGAGATGAGGAGGAATTTCTTCTCTCAGAGGGTTGTAAACCTGTGGAATTCTCTGTCCCAGGGAGCTGTGGAGGCTGGGTCATTGAATATATTTAAGGCAGAGATAGACAGATTTTTGAGCGATAAGGGAGTAAAGGGTTCTGGGGAGCGGGCAGGGAAGTGGAGCTGAGTCCATGATCGGATCAGCCATGATCTTATTGAATGGTGGAGCAGGCTCGAGGGGCCGTATGGTCTACTCCTGCTCCTATTTCTTATAGTCAGAGAGTTTCTTATGTTCTTGTAATAACAGTGACTACACTGCGAAAGCTCTCATTGTCTGTAAAGCACTTTGGGACATACTGAGGGGATGAAAGGCGCTGTGGAAATGCAAGCTTTCTCGGTGCTACATTATATTGTGAGTTAAGCTCACTGCCTGCTCAGAGCCGTGTCCCAGAGAGTGCTGGGTGTGGAATGGGCCAATCAGGGAGCTGGATTCCCATCACTGGCCTGCCCCCTTCCCTCAGACACGGAAGTTGTGAGATTGCCTGAGGGAAATGAGCTGACACTATACTGAGAAACATGGGCCGGGGAAGTTCCAGATCATTCTTTACCCCAAGAACTCCCATTCACAGAACGACTTGTACTTCCCATTTCAGGGAAGATGGGAATGGAGGGAGGATTACACGGGAGTGCTTCCATTGCTGGGGAATGGAGGAAGTTATGGGACTTTCCGTATTGCTGACTCTCTGCACTTTCACACCATATAAACCCATTGTGACCATGAGCTGACAACTCACTCCTCACCCTCACTCACTCTTCAACACTCAGCGCTTCCAAGTTGGGAAAGGACAAGATGAAGACAGCACTGTGTGTGTCTGCTGTTTTGGGAGTGCTGCTTACCTGCTCTATCCAGGATGTTGCCCCTGCACCAGGTAAGTGCTGGCTCCTTATTCCCAATATTCTCCTCACACCTGACAATGAACAAAAGTGTGAGACAACAAACCCACTGCTGCTTTCCAGTGTGATTTATTGTCACTCGCTGTACTTATTCCTCCTCACCCTGTTCAAAGGAAGCTCCGTTCTGTCAAACAACAATTACAATCATAGAATCACAGCACAGCAGGAAACCATTTGGCCCATCATGCCTGTGCTGGCTCTGTGAACGAATGATTTAATAAATCCCACAGCCCTGTCCATCCCCCATAGCCGTGCCAATTGTTTGCTTCAAGTATTTATCCAAATGCCTTTTGAAAATTACTATTGAATCTGCTCCCAACGTCCTTCCAGGCAGCGTGTTCCCGATCACAACTCGCTGTGTAAAAACATTCTCCCCATCTCCCCTCTGGTTATTTAGCCAATTATCCTCAATCTGTGTCTCTGGTTCCCCCTCCTCCTGCCCCCGGAAACACTTTCTCCTTATTGACTCTGCCCAAACCATTCATGATTTTCAATATCTGTATTAAACCTTTCCTTCACCTTCCCTGCCTTCAGGGCAACAATCCCAGTTTCTCCAATCTCTGCACATAACTGACGTCCCTCATCCCTGCTCTCTGTCCAGTAAATCTCCTCTGCAGCATCTCTGAGGCTTCTTAAAGTGCGGTGCCTGGAATTGGATGCAATTCTCTGGCAGAGGCCTAACAAGTGATTTATAAAGGTTCAGCATCACTACAAAGCTCGCACTCAGTATGCATTTCAATATCGATAAGTGAACAGTCTTACATTGTGCTGGCAACAATAAGGAAGCAACATGTTCCTTGGGAAATCAGAGTCTAAATGTGGGAGAGGAGCAAATGGATCTTGGGGTGCAGATACAGAAATCACTGAACGGAGCAACATCGGTTCAGAAGGCCATTAACAAAAAGCAAATAAAGCACTGGGGTCCATTTCTGGAGGGTAGAATTGAAATGCCGAGAAGAGATGTTGAGTGTGTATCACAGCTGCTTCACACACACTTGGAATATTGTGCACAGTTCTGCTCTCCATACTATTATAGGGTTATCGAGGCACTGCAGTCAGGGGGAAAGGATTCACAAGGATGATACCAGAACTGGGAGCAGATACTTTGGAGGAACATCTGAGCAGGCACTAGAGACGAGAAGGCTGAGCGGAGACCTGATCGAAGATTACGGAATGTGTGGCTCGGCTCGATGTAAGGAAGATGTGTCCACATGGTGGGAGAACCAAACTGGGGGCCATCAATGGAAGATAGTCACTCATACATCCAATAGTGGATTCAGGAGATACTTCTTCACCAGAGGGTGGGGAGAATGGGGACATTGCCACCACAGGGAGTGGTTGAGGCGACTAGAATAGAAAGGTTTAAGGGGCAGCTGGACAAACAGATGAGGGAGAAAGGAACAGCAGGATATGTTGATGGGGTGGGAGGAGTTCTGTGTGGACAATACACACTGGCACTGACCAGTTGGGCCCAATGGACTGTTTGTGTGCTGTGTATTGTGTGTAAATCTGTGTGAACCATGGAGGGTAATGTTACTGTCAGTGAGTATGTATTGTGATACCCAGCAGGGTTTAACTGTGTCCATTCCTCTCCCTCACACCAGCTGGGACCATAATATTCCAATGCTGCGAGAGATTTAAGGCCACTCCTATCCCCCATAACAGGCTGGCAAACTACAGGAATACAATTGGCTGCTCCACTCCCGCTATCATGTAAGTCTTTAAAGGTGTTGTTGCGAGTGTGTTTCAATCAAAGGTTTGGAGCTGGTGTGTGTGACTCTGATAATCACACCTCATTTCTCTGTTTCAGTTTTACCAACAAGCGCAATATGACCATTTGCACTAAAGCCAGTGAGGAATGGGTTAAAACCGCAGTGCGATATCTGGAGAGGAGACGGAAGAATTGAAGAGACCGAGAGAAGAAGGGATTGAAAGCACAGCACTTTTAAACCATTTAAAATAGCTGACTGTTGAAGTGGCGCTATATTCTGCTGGGTCACAGGCAGAATGTAGAAGGTGTTTCAGGACGGGATCCACAAACCGAGTCTCTCATCACTTGTAATTTCCCAACTTGTGTGGTCATTAATACTAAAGCTTCTCCAGGTAACGAACTTTCCCCATGGAAACTACACTCGCCAAAAGTGACTGAAACAAGATTGTGGAATTGTGTAAATGTGGGTACAAGCCAATCAGAAACACTCTGAAAGTGTGAGGGGGGGGGGTGGTGGTGGGCACTGGGAGTGGGGGGGACACTGGGAGTGGGGGAGGCACTGGGAGTGGGGGAGGCACTGGGAGTGGGGGAGGGCACTGGGAGTGGGGGAGGGCACTGGGAGTGGTGGGGGAGCACTGGGAGTGGGGGGACACTGGGAGTGGGGGGCACTGGGAGTGGGGGGGCACTGGGAGTGGGGGGACACTGGGAGTGGGGGGACACTGGGATGGGGAGAGCACTAGTAGTGGGGGAACATTGGGAGTGGGGGAGGGCATTGGGAGTGGGGGAGACTGGGAGTGGGGGTGGGAGCACTGGGAGTGGGGGGTCACTGGGATGGGGGTGGGCACTGTGAGTGGGGGGGTCAGATATTGGGGGGGAGGGCTGGGTCTGAGGCACATCCTGAGGGCAGGTTGTGAGGCACATCCTGAGGGCAGGGACTGGAGGACAGGAAGATGGAGACTATTACAATACAGGATGAAGATGCGAAATAGAAAGTGCCCCCATTGGGTATGACGCCTCCCTTTGGGACCAGGGGCTCCAATCTCCGTGACGACCAGTAGTCCTGGCAATGACTGGCCAATGATAATCTCTGTGCTGTTTATATTTATACCCTCACTTTGCTCATTGTTTTGCTGGTTTCTCAGCTCCTGATGTTTCTGAATTGAAACTGTGGCCGTTTAATAAAGAGATTTTTGAAGAAAGTTGCCCTTGTTATCGGTCTGGGACCAGCTCCTTCTTCATTTGTATTAAACAGACAAACCCCTTCGAATCCCTTTGCCCCGTGCCGCTCAGTCTCCTGTATTGCTCACTTTCTGTTCGTATACTTACACCGAGCGAGCTGATTGGCTGAGGCCGTATGGGTGGAGATATGCTGCTTGAGGTAGAATTACATCGATCGCGCAGCATAGAACCAGCCCATTGGGCCCAACAAGTCCATGCTGGGCTTTATGTTCCACACAAACCTCCTCCCACTCCTCTTCATCGCACGCTATCAGCATAACCTTCTAATCCTTCCTCCCCCATGTACTTCTCCAGCCCCCCCGTTAAATGCAGCGATGCAATTTGCCTCAACTATTCCCTGTGGGAGTGACTTCCACATTCTCCCCACTATCTGGGGAAAGAATTGTCCCCTGAATTCCTTATTGGATTTATTAGTGACTATCTTCTATTTCTGGGACCTAGTTCTGGCCTCCCCCCTCAGTTGAAACATGGTCTCCACACCGACCTAGTCCAAACCCTTCATCATATTCAAGCTCCCCATCAGCTCAGCTCTGAACCATGTCGATACTGGAGCACTGAGCCCTCGCGTCTTCAGTCTTTGCTGACAGCATTAACCTCTCAGTTTGGGTATCAGTCTCCTTACGCCTGTTTTGCCGTCCCCACAGCTTATAAGATGGAGACCAGAACTGTGCACAGTACACTGTGTGGTCTAACCGAGGTTCTCGATAAGGTCATCATAACTTCTCAGCTTTAGAATTCTGTTCCTCTAGGAATTAAGCCCTGTTGTGGTTTACATGTTGAATGGTTTTCACAAGCTGTGTTGATACTTCTAATGATGTGTGTATCTCGACCTCTCTTTCCCTTTATACAATCATACAATGATACAGCAAACATTTGGCCCATTGGGACACTGGCTGGCTCTTTGAAAGAACTCTTCCCTTCCCTCAGCATCTGTCTGAGGCTGAACCACACTGTTCACAACCTGGATGTCATATTTAACCCTGAAATGAGCTTCTGGCCACTTATCCAGCCCGTGTCTAAGTCTGCCTAGGCCCATCAGCTCGGGGGGACTCGGGTTTATGGGGAAAAGGGCTCAAGCGAGAGCAGTTGTGGGTATGGGGTTTGGGGGGAGAGGCTCTGCTCCCTCTCAGTCTTGGCCTCCCCCGTTCTCCCTCAGTAGCAGGAGGGGATGCCGGGACTGTATGATGCGATGCAGCAGGGGATTCTGGGGGCTGAGCTGGGTCCTCCCCGCCTCTGGTTGACATTTCCCTTTAAGAGGAGAGGGGAGAGGGTGTGAATCCCCCACCCCACCAGCTGCTAGATGGAACCATATATACCTCCCCCAAGTGAGTTTCGATAACCCGTGCTCCAATACAGCAAGGGCTGAACCACGGGGGCCATCACTGGCCAGCCCACACCTGAAGCCCATGCATGGCCACGAGATGGTATGGGGAGAGGAGCCCTGGGCCAGGGGGCCTAACCCAGGACACTGAGGCCAGGTCCAACACCCCTCTCCCTACCCAGCTAGGGGCAGCAGGTCTGCACAGACCGGTGGACCTTGGGCCCTTGCTGACAGTGCAAAGCCAGAGATTTCAGCTCCTGAACAAGGTGTCTGTATAAGAGGTGGCAGAGAGGTGCAGACAGAGAATTGTTGAGGGTTGTGAGGTGCTCACATTCTGCCTTTCTCTAGTACATGTCCTTCTCATTCACCGAATCACCCACACACGCTTCAGAGAAACAGCCAGTTAGAAATGGAGCAATAACCAAGAATTGAGAAGCTCGCGGCTGCTTAACGTCAGAGTGACGATTCCCAGCTGTAACTTTCACTTCCCCCACCACCAACAATAACTTGTATTTAGATAGTGCCTTTAATGTAGGAAACCTCCTGAGGCCCTTCACACGTGTGTTATTGAACAAAACATTTCATACCCAGCCACACAACGAGAAATCAGGGCAGGTGACCAAAAGCTTGGTCATAGAGGTCGATTTTCAGGAGAGAGGGAGAGAGAGAGAGGCAGAGAGGTTTAGAGAGGGAGTTCCAGAGCTTGGGGCCCAGGCAGCTGAAGGCACGGCCACCGATGGTGGAGCGATTATAATCAGGGATACTCAAGAGGGCAGAACTGGAGGAGTGCAGACATCTCGGGGGGTTGGTGGGCTGGAGGAGATGAAGGGGTGCAAAATTCACAAGGACCCGCACCCCCCTCTTTGGGCTCATTCGAAAGGAAATTTTCATTTAGGACTATCTACCGGAAAGTTTGGAACCCTAAAGTGCTTATGGAAAAACCTACGCACTTTATTCGAATTTTGGATTTTAAAAGACAAATTCAAGGCTGTGGGCGGGTCTAAAGGACTAACAGGAGACAACTTGATTATTAGAATTGTCTGGGTGTTGGGACTCAGTTAACTTGTTTGGAGAAATGGGTATTCGAGAATCCTTCTCCACAGGGGACATTAACATTGCAACAAATAACCCAGAGATAGCCAACCATCAACATGACTCTGGACAATCATTTCAGCATATACATCACAAAGAGGCCCAATCCAGCCTATATGCGAAAACCTAAGCACAAAAGGACACTGCAATTACCAAACTAATATTTTCCATCAGGAAACAGTTTTCGATCAACTCACCCAAAACATATCCACTTTTAACGAGCCCGCCAAAATATTACAAAGAGGAGTCAAGCCCGCCAAATTTATGCAAAGAATTCGTAACTAATTTGGCGCCTAGATTAGAACCACTCAAACCGTATAACTGGCCCCCTGTTTCAACAGAGGGTATGACATACTATGCCACACTATGCCTAGTACCATACTACGCTTGTGTCATCAAGACAAGGAGAGAAGCGAACTCGACAGTTGTAAACGAACTTCTCCAGCCTCGGAGTCCTGAAGGAAGGAAGAACATCACCATCGCGGCAGCAACCGACCAAGGCCAACGTGGTATCAACGAAAAACCATCGCGATCAACCAAACTCGAAACAAAACTCCAACGGGGAAAAAAGAGAGAATCAAAAAGTTTTCTCTCTACAATCTAATCCTGACTACCAACAGGTGAAAACATTACCTAAAGGTGCTTTGAACCTATTTCTAACAAAGAAAACCGGGTACTTACCCCATACATCCAATACGCACCTTACTGCATCAGCGGACTCAACCCAACTGAAGATTGCGCAGCTAGAAGTCTTCTCCGACATTCGGGGTATGGCAAGCAGAACCTACAGATTTCAATGAACCCCGAAATCGTGAACTATCGGTAACTGACCATAAAGGATTGGTAAGCATAGTCCCTGCCTGCCCTGGAGTCTAACCTAGCTAGGATTAGGTATTGGGAGGTGGGAGGGGTAATTTTACTGTAACCCCCTTTGAATGTGCAGTGTATGATTCTTTATTAGAACGATTTTAAATTTGACATTGTCCCTTTCCTTGTATTGTTCCTTATTAAGTTTGACATTGTATTTTCTCACCAGAGTAATTTTCAGTTTATATTTCCTTGACTGTAATAAAATAAAAGTTATTTTGCATCAAACCAGTGTCCTTTGTACTTTGTCACATCCCCCAAATAAATCCAGAGTCTAGAACCCAAGGGAGTGGGAGCGATTCGAATCGCTCAAGTAGGTCAGAAGGGAACCTGACCCCCCCCCATAGAGACCACCCCCTTACAAAATGGCGACCACGGCAGGACTCTGGTACAAGGGGTGTGATGTGGAGAATGCTGGTTTGGGGCAAAGAACCAAGATGGAAGAGAGGATTTACTCCTGTGTGTATGAGAAAGTGAATATCACTAGAGAATGGGTGCTTAGTCTATTGCGCGCTGAGCGTCCGGCTGACTCTGCAGCCCAGTGGAGAGCAAGCAAAGATCACAAGGAAGCAGTAGAGAAGGCAACTTGGTTGGTCTGTCAACAGCGACAGGTCCAACTCCTAGATAAAACCAATGAGACACTACAGACAGAGCTATGGGAATGCGCAGAGAACTATCAGGAAAGGGTTGTGTCAGAAGAAAGATTATCGGGAGAACTCCATAAGCTAAAACAGGAAAGGACCCAAATAATGGAAAGGTTTAAAAACAGTCAGGATTATTTTCAATGTCAGGTTACCGAGGCCAAAAGTAATGAAACGTCACTGAGGGAGGAAAGCACTCGCCTCACCCTACAAGTAAAAGAGTTCCAGGAAAAATTAAAAGATGTGCAGCATATAAAGTAGCTAGCACTAATGGGTTTGAATTGGGAGATCACGGTCCCTGCCAGCAACAAATTAAAAGTTTAAACCTTGCTCTGTCTAAGGCAAAAGGCATGGTATGTCTAATAAGCCCGGATACGCCCCAGGTAAACCTGGAAGAGAAGGAGGAAACTACCCGGCCACTACCTGTGGCACCGATAACTACACCGTTTCAGCAGCAGGAAAGGCGAATTATTTGCGGGGTGGACAGGGATCGTGAACCACCACCACCTGTAGCACCGAGTTTCAGCTCGGCTTGGCCGCAGGGAGGAGAGGGAGGCGAGCCAGAACAGGGAAAGCCAGAACCAGGGCTAATGTGCCTGGTCCGGCAACAGAAATTTGGCCCACCCACCCTTGGTGGGGGTCCAGGGCCCCTGGAAAGTCAGTTTGTGGTCCCCCACACTCCCCACCAGTTTAGGGCTATGATAAGCCACCTGGGAAAGCTAACTCCAAAGGGAGACCCCTCGGTTCACTTTGTGGAGGTGGAACAGGCAGGGGATATTAATGGGTGCGATGATGCAGAAATGGCAAAGATGCTTCTCCTATCCCTAGACAGCAAACTGTACCAGTGCCTCTCTACTGAGAGCAAAAGAGGTCAGAAAACACTTGCTGCCACCCAGAAAGACATTTTGGAAGCTATGGGTTGCAATGATGGGAGTCCCTTCGCTAGAGTAGAGAAAACGGTGCAGCTCACAGGGGAAACCCCACAGGCTTTCACAGACCGACTGTGGCCGGTGTACAAAAGCACCTGTAGTGGGGACATAGACAGAGATCACTTAAACGCGGATGAGTTCGCACACTGGCTCCGAAGCCTAGTCGCTAACAGTTTACCCAGAATAAGAACCAAGGCTGAGGCCTGGTTCGACCCCAGAGATCCCCAAGCCACAGCCCAGGGAGTGCTTAGGCAACTGACCCTAGCTTACAGAAACGGCAGAGGGACAGATGAGCACCCACAAAAGGGAAGAGTTCACGAAATCCGACCTAACCGAGATAAGGGGGAATGGCACCATGTGGGGGGCAACCCCTCCGATACAAAACGTACCTGCTTCGGGTGCGGAAAGAGTGGGCACTGGAGAAAGGATTGTAGAAATCCTTGGAAGAATAGTGCAGGAAAGAGTTCTCCAGCCCCGGCCAAAAGACCGAGACAGATAAGCCAGTCCTCCCCACTCATTCGATACCTTTCTAACTGCACTCTAAACCATGTTAGATGACCCTGGGAGGGTAGCCACTGTCAGTGGCACTGAGATCCCATCTGCCCCTCCCAACCCAAACAGTGACTAGGACAGGCACAACCTTTCCACCTGTGTTCCCTCGAGTATGATGCGTGGGGGAGACCGACCGTACTGATGGAAGTGGAAAAGGTGAAAGGGACTTACCTGCTGGACACCAGTGCCTCAAGCACCCTTGTCTATGCAGCTAACCCTGCCGCCTCACCTCTGTCTAACGGGGTCCCCTACAGCCTGGTGGGTTCCACAGGCACTGAACAGACTGGCTCATTCTCCGTTCCGCTCTCCATTCATTTAGGTACACTCCACACTGAGTGGGAGCAGGAAGGGAGAGGGATCCTGTGAGCTGACTTCATCCTCGGCCACGGGATCCTAGTGGATTTAAGAAACCACTGTCTTTGGGGGTCAGTCTGTACGGGACAGGAGAGTGAGGTGATGGTTATCCCGGGAAAACAGGGAAAAGGGATGGTGTGCACCATGAAACCAAAGGAGGGTTACGACCTTGAATCACTGGTCAGTAACACATCTATAGAATATCAAGAATATGTGAGGAAAAACCTTGCAGCTTTTGCCACTCACAAACACGACTGTGGGAGAATAAACGGGGTCGAGGTTAACATAGATGGGGACCCCACGACCCGACCACAGAAACAGTACAACTTCCCCAGGGAGGCGGAGGCAGACATGGAAACAGCCTTGGATTCGCTGATTAAACAGGGGGTATTGAGACCAACAGCTACCCATGTGAACTCTCCATTGTGGCCGGTTAAGAAACTGGACAACTCCTGGAGAGCCATCGTGGGCTATTGAGTACTCAACCGTAACATCCCCGCCTGTGCACCTGTTGCTGCTGTCGCTGACCTCATTGGAAGTATCCCAGCCTCCGCCACCATCTTCACTGTGCTGGATTTGTCCAACGGGTTCTGGTCCATACCTTTAAGAAGGGAAGATCAGTACAAGTTTGCTTTTACCTTTAAAGGGCAGCAATATACTTGGAACTGTCTCCCTCAGGGCTTCCACAACAGCCCCAGTATTTTCCATCAGTGTATGGCCAGCTGTTTAAAGAGTTTCAGCAGACCCCAGCAGTTGGTGCAGTATGTGGATGACCTGCTCCTGTTCACCGATCAGGGGGTGGAGCATGGCCCACTGCTGGCTGAACTGCTGGAGCTGCTGAAAGAAGAGGGATTTAATGTAAACCCCAAGAAGGCACAGATCGGCCTGAAGGATGTAAAATTCCTGGGACTGGCTGTGCGTGCTGGGGAGAGAGCCATTGACAAAGCTAGAAGGGAAGCAGTGCAGAAGTTACCCGCCCCCAACACAGTGACAGGAGTAAGATCTTTTCTTGGACTAACCGGGTACAGCAGAGATTTCATTGAGGATTATCAGCCACAGCTGCTGATCCGACTCCTACACAAGGGAGTGGAGTGGGAATGGGACAAAGGTTGCGAGGCAGCATTTATCCAACTCAAGAAAGACCTGCAGACCATGCCAGCTCTAGGGGCCATCGATGGGGGTAAAGAGTTTTTCCTGGAGGTAGCAGCCAGTGGGGACAGTCTGAGCGCAGTACTGTTCCAAGAGTGGCACGGCCAGCTGAGACCAGTGGTCTCCTCCTCCAGGATACTCACGGATGTGGAGAAGGGATACTCCAACTGTGAGCAGCACCTCCTAGCCACTCACTGGGCTGTGAAAAGATCACTGATCTTCACAGGGGGTCCCCTATCACACTCCTTCCCACATACACCCACCCAAATGTTCCTGGACAGGAGAATCAAGGACAGGGCAGAGAACAGTACCCGCATTGCTCGCTGGACCCTGCTCCTCTCTCAAATGGACCTCAGGGTAAAGGGTCTCTGCGAGCCAAGACTCGCAGCCAACATAATTTATCCAGGACAGCCCACCAATGTTCCATAGAAGGGGTATGGGAAATTAACATAGGCTTTCGGGCTGGGTTACACCCCACAGGCTGAGAGATCTATGTGGACGGTTCAAGCACGGTATCTGCGGGTGAACGACTCACAGGCTGCGGAGTGTATGACCCCGAGGCAGGCATTGCCCTGGCGATTAAATTCCCCAGTACTATGAGTGCCCAGCATGCTGAACTGTCTGCAGTGGTGTACGTAGTCACACACCCCAAAGAATTCCCTATCCCATACATGATTTGCTCGGACAGTATGTTCACTTGCAATTTGTGTACGGAGTACCTGGCTATCTGGTCCCACCGCCGATACACATCCACAGACGGGAGACCCCTGGCAATAAAGCCCCTACTGCAAAAGATCATGAAAGCCATAGGGGAGGAAGGGAATATCTACATACATAAAGTGAAGGCACATTCCACCACAGAACCCTGTCGTGAGGGAAACCAGCAGGCTGACATGTTAGCCAAGCAGGGGACCTCACGGGCAAGCTTTGGGATCCATACAACCCAGGCCCCATAGCAGCGGTTAGGGGGAGGATAGGGACGACAGGGAAGGCTGGGATAGCATTGCCCCCAGACCTAAAAACGGTTCAGAACCAAAACCCGTCCTCAAAACTGTCCTGAACACGCTAGCTAAAGGGGAAAGGGTAGACGGCCCGTACAGCACCGCAGCAATTGCCATTAAAGAAGACATGCTGTCCAGGGGGGAGCAATGGGTAGTACCACAACAACACCGGAGAGAATTGCTCCAGCTGGCCCACGAGGGCCCAGGAGCAGGACACCCCGGACCTGAGACCACTTGGCAGCGAGGTGGTGGCTAGGACTCAGGGAAGACGTCCGCGAGTTCTGTGCTAGCGTTCTGTGCACGGCCAACAACCCAGACCCCCAGAAAAGAAAGGTGTCTATGGGACATATCAGGAGGGTAGAGGGACCCTGGCAGTCAATCCAGATTGATTACATCGGGCCCCTATCCACTGCCCAGGGAGGTTACAAGTACTGCCTAGTATTGGTGGATGTATTCACCAAATAGGTGGAAGCCTTCCCATGCCGAAGAGCCACTGCCCTGGGAACAGCCAGGATCCTGGTCAGGGAGGTGTTCTCCTGATGGGGACTACCACAATACGTGGAGTCCGACTAAGGGAGTCACTTCACCGGGCAGGTGATGCAGGAGACCAATAAGGTGCTCGGCATCAAAGGAAAATGGGCATGTCGCCCACAACCTGCAGTCACGGGGCCTGTGGAGCGTTTAAGCCGTAATATCAAAAAAAGGCAGCGCAAAGAGACAGGGGACTCACCCAAAGGGTGGGTAGAGGTCCTACCACTGTGTCATGTATCTTACATTATTATATATAACTGTATCCTAACATGACTATAATAAGATATGACCTGTAACCACCAGCATACCTTACCACCAGGAGTGCACTTGCAAGAGACAGGTATATAAGGACAGGTCTCAGGCAAGTGCAGCATTCCAGAGCTGTGAAATAAAGGTGCAGGTCCAGAGTGACCTTGACTTCACTACATGCCTCATGTGAATCTGTACTGAGGGGACAGGACTTTACAGTGGTGACGGGTTACAGGATTACAGAATCCACAGAATGGCGAACAACGGATCAGATGAAAAGTACAATGCGGGAGACAATTGGGAGGACTTTATAGAAAGGCTCCAGCAAAGCTTTGTAACCAAAGACTGGTTAGGTAACGATAAGGCAGACAAGAGAAGAGCCCATCTCTTGACCAGCTGTGGCTCGAAAACATACGCTTTAATGAAGGATCTGTTGGCACCCGAGAAACCAGCAAGCAAGTCGTTTGAAGAATTGAGCACACTGGTAATAGACCACCTGAAGCCAGCGAGCAGCCTACACATAGCCAGACACAGGTTCTACAACTACAGACGCTGTGTGGGTCAGAGCATACCCGACTTCGTGGCGGAACTTCGGAGGTTGGCTAGTTTATGTGAGTTCTCCGATGAACTGAGGAGAGAAATGCTGAGAGACTTTTTCATTGAAGGAATAGGCCATGCAGGCATATTCCGAAAGCTCATAGAGACCAAGAACCTGACCTTAGAGGCAGCAGTACTGGTTGCGCAGACATTCTTGGTCGGGGAAGAAGAATCGAGGTTGATTTACAATGCAGGTAGGACAACTAACGAAATAATGGAACAAGGAATTCACAGCATTAGAAAAGCTGTTACCCCCACACACAGACAAAACCGGCAGAACAGGATTTCGACAGCAGGCAGAAGCCATCAAGGGCCACAGGAACGGCCATTCACAGCTCAACCACAATGCGAGCAATCAAATACAAACTGAGAGAAGCTCAAGAGAGATCAGCCAGATGCAGCTCATTCTTTGCAAGCAGTCTGTGCTGGAGGTGGGGGGTGGGCACTCGTCAAGGGGATGTCGATTTCAGCACATTGTTTGCAGGAACTGTGAATATACAGGGCATTTGGCCCGCATATGCAAAAAAACGGCAGCTCGGCTGGTATACGAATCGGATGGGTCGGAAAGCGGACCAGAAGACGGTGGGGACAGTGTTCGGGACACCGATGTACAGCGGGTCAACACGATCACTGGCCGCTGCTCCTACGACAGGACGCCTCCTAAAATGATGAGGGTCCTACTCAACGGGATATCTGTCAACATGGAGCTGGATACAGGAGCGAGTCAATCTCTCATGGGCGCTCAACAATTTGAACAACTGTGGCCGCATAAAAGAGACAGACCAAAACTCACAAGGGTCGACACCAAACTAAGGACCTATACCAAAGAAATCGTACCAGTCCTCGGCAGCGCCATGCTCTCTGTCACACACTAAGGGACAGTGAACCGACTTCCCCTGTGGATTGTCCCCGGAGACCCCCCAGCACTGCTGGGGAGAAGCTGGCTGGCAAAACTAAACTGGAAATGGGATGATGTCATTAGAGGAACGGACCTCCTGCTCAACAGTTATAAAGCGATTTGAACATCTCTTTCAGCCAGGTGTGGGAACTTTCAAAGGGGCCAAAGTCAAAATCTACATCACACAGGATGCTAGACCGGTCCATCACAAGGCCAGAGCTGTACCCTATGTGATGAGGCAAAAGATTGAACACGAACTAGATAGGCTTCTGCGGGAAGGCATTATATCACCTGTGGAATTGAGCGACTGGGCAAGTCCCATCGTCCCAGTCATGAAGCCTGATGGATCCGTACGAATCTGTGGGGACTACAAATCTACCATAAACAGAGTCTCCCTACAGGACCAGTACCCGCTGCCCAGAGCGGAAGACTTATTTGCCACATTGGCTGGAGGTAAACTTTTCTCAAAATTAGACCTCACATCTGCGTATATGACGCAAGAATTGACCGAGGAATCCAAGCTACTCACCACCATCAACACACATCGAGGCCTTTTCATGTACAATCGATGCCCATTCAGCATCAGGTCAGCAGCTGCCATATTCCAGTGCAACATGGAGAATCTGCTCAAGTCCATCCCGGGGACAGTTGTATTTCAAGACAACGTACTTATCACGGGCAGGGACACCGACTCCCATCTACGTAATTTGGAGAAATACTAAAGCGGTTGGATCGGGTAGGCCTACGAGTCAAGAAATCCAAGTGCCTGTTTCTCGCACCCGAGGTTGAATTTTCGGGCACAAGGATTGCCGCTGATGGAATCCGCCCAACAGAGTCCAAAACAGAAGCAATTCGCCTGGCACCCAGGCCCCGGAATGTCTCAGAACTGCGCGCCTTTCTCGAGCTACTCAACTACTTTGGGAACTTTATGCAGAACTTAAGCACGCTGCTGGAGCCTCACCACGTGCTACTCAGGAAGGGGTGCGATTGGTTTTGGGGGGACGCCCAGGAACGCGCCTTCAATAAGGCACGCAACCTTCTGTGTTCCAACAGTGTTTTGACTTTCTTTGACCCAGGTAAAAAGCTAGTTCTCACATGCGATGCGTCAGCGTATGGGGTCGAGTGCATTTTGCAACATGTCAATAGTTGCGGGCAAATTACAACCCATCGCTTATG
This sequence comes from Pristiophorus japonicus, assembly GCF_044704955.1. Taxonomy (NCBI): domain Eukaryota; kingdom Metazoa; phylum Chordata; class Chondrichthyes; family Pristiophoridae; genus Pristiophorus; species Pristiophorus japonicus. The sequence continues at coordinate 178,656 of NW_027254715.1, read as the reverse complement.
CTTCCAGGTCACTTTCTCGGGCGGAGCGCAGGTATGGAATGGTAGAGAAGGAGGCGCTCGTGTGCGTGTACGGTGTCAAAAAGATGCACCAATACCTTTTCGGGGCCAAGTTCGCATTAGAAACCAACCACAAGCCCCTCACGTCCCTCCTATCCGAGAGCAAGGCAATAAACGGCAACGCCTCGGCGCGAATTCAACGGTGGGCACTCATGCTGGCGTCCTACGACTATACCATAAGGCACAGACCAGGCACAGACAACTGTGCCGATGCACTCAGCAGGCTACCTCTGGTGACCACGGAAGGGTCTGATGAACAGGACTGTGAGATAGTCATGGCCTTTTTGAGTCCACAGGTTCGCCCATGACGGCTCGCCAAATCAGAGCCTGGACGGCCAGCGACCCCGCGTTATTCTGAGTAAAAAGATGTGTCCTAACCGGTGACTGGGCAGAGGCTCGCGATGCCTGCCCCGAGGAATTAAAACCCTTTCACAGGCGCATGCATGAGCTATCACTACAAGCAGACTGCCTGATGTGGGGCAGCCGAGTAGTCATGCCTCTGTGAGGCAGAGAGGCATTTGTCCGGGAGCTCCACCGCGAGCACCCGGGGATCGTTCTCATGAAGACCATAGCCAGATCACACGTCTGGTGGCCTGGTATTGACGCGGACTTGGAGCTCTGCATCTGAAGGTGCACCATTTGTGCCCAACTCAGCAATGCCCCCAGGGAGGCTCCACTGAGCCCCTAGCCCTGGCCTACCAAACCGTGGTCGCGGGTGCACGTAGACTATGTGGGCCCATTCATGGGCAAAATGTTCCTCGTAGTTGTAGATGCATTTTCAAAGTGGATCGAATGCACCATTTTAAACTCGAGCACAACCTCCATCACTGTGGAGAGCCTCGCAACCATGTTTGCAATGCACGGAATCCCTGACATATTAGTCAGTGATAATGGTCCGTGCTTCACCAGCACAGAATTCCAAGACTTTATAATTGACCACGGCATAAATCACATCAAGACGGCACCGTTCAAGCCGGCCTCCAACGGCCAGGCGGAGAGAGCAGTGCAAATCATTAAACAAGGCATGCTTGAAATCCAAGGTCCCACGCTGCAGGGTCGCCTGTCGCGACTGCTGCTGGCATACAGATCCCGTCCGCACTCACTGACTGGGATACCCCCCCGCGCAACTGTTGATGAAAAGGACTTTAAAAACAAGGCTCTCATTAATCCTCCCAGACATGCACAAAATTGTTGAGGCAAAGCGCTGTAAACTGACTGAGTACCATGACAGAAATTCGAGGGGGAGATGGAATGGGATAGGGGACAAAGTGTTTGTACTAAACTATGGCAGGGGTCCCAAATGGCTTGCAGGGACAGTAACAGGCAAGGAAGGAAACAGGCTACTGGTAGTATAAATGGACAATGGCAAAACCTGCCGGAGGCATGTAGACCAAGTCAAAAGCAGTTTTACCAACAGCACTGCGGAACCAGAGGCAGACTACAATGTGGAACTCGCACCACACCTGGTGGACAGACTGAGGGAACAACCTGAGGAAAGGGCAATCCCAACAGACAGCCCAGGCGAGTCAACAACAATCACACCAATCAAAACAGACAGCCCAGGTTGAAATACCAGCAACAACACCCAAAGAAAAACAGACATCAAGGCAAACAACTGAACCACAACTCAGACGCTCCACGTGAGAGCGTAGACCATCTGAGAGACTGAACTTATAGGGACAATAAGACCTTGGGGGAGGGTGATGTCATGTATCTTACATTATTATATATAACTGTATCCCAACATGCTATACATGACTGTAATAAGATATGACCTGTAACCACCAGCATACCTTACCACCAGGGGTGCACTTGCAAGAGACAGGTATATAAGGACAGGTCTCAGGCAAGTGTAGCATTCCAGAGCTGTGAAATAAAGGTGCAGGTCCAGAGTGACCTTGACTTCACCACATGCCTCATGTGAATCTGTACTGAGGGGATAGGACTTTACATGCTGGTCTTCATGGGGATCCGGGCCAGCCAGTCAAAGAGCATGGGGTACTCCCCGTATGAGCTCATGACCTGCAGAGCCATGCGAACCCCCACCCATGTGTTAGCCCCGGTACTCACAGGAGGTCAGCTTAGGGAAGCGAACCGGGACAGCTTTGCCAGGAACCTGTTGAACACCTCAAACAGATTCAGTGGCAGGCTGCTCACAACATGGGAAAACAGAATCGGAGCAACCAACTGCTGCTAGAACCCCGCAAACACCACGAGTGGGAGATAGGGGACCAGGTTATGGTGAGGAACTACACTAGAGTAGGGGTCTTTGAGGCACTGTACATGGGACCGTACCACATTGTCGACAAGGCAAGCCCCATGGTCTATGTCATAAAACTGCCCCGCCGAACAAAGTGGTTCCACATAAATCAGTGGAAACTTTTAAACCCAGGGGCAGCAGCTAAACGTAAGGGACAGCCAAAACCTGTAAACCGCACTAAAGACAGGGACCCCCAGCTAACTGTGGAATCCCCACAGGAGACGTGGCAGACCCACAGACTGTACCTAGAGGGGCGCTGGACTGTGTTACTGGAGGAGCTGGTCCCCCCCCCAATCATTTGGGACTTGGACACACCTCTAGCAGCCGGAGCCTTAAGAAGGACTTCCCACACACCATGGTCAAAGACACCGTGGTCACCAGCGATCCAATTTGAATGGTTCAGCCCCGGGAGAGGGACCAGCCGCAAAAGGGTACTTAAGGTCAGAGACCAGCCCGCGAGCAAGGACACCCAGCCGGTAGCCTCGGGCAATGAGGGACCCAAAGAGATAACGGTGGACCAGCCACCAAGTGGGAGTCCCAGCCCGTAGCCCCTGACCAGGCAGAACCCCAGGGGAAGAAAGGAACCAGGCAGCCACCCACAAAGGAGCGGTGTGCTACAGCACCGGAGGGGACGTCCCCCCGATAGTGTGGGACTTGAACCCACCTCCGGTCAGGCACTCCGGGTCCTGCAGTGCAGGCCGACCTATTACTGACCTCGCTGGACACCCAGCGGGAGAAGGAGAGAGAGAGAAGGCAGGAATTAACCGGGCCACCCGGAGACAGGTGGCAGATGTACATACATAGCACAATATGAATTTAAATATGCTTAGTGAATAATTTAAAGTAGTGTAAGATTATGTGTAATGATAAGTATATATGTATGAGTTAACTGGGGTAAGGGAAATAATCTACCTGTGCAGCTATTAAAAGAGGCAGAGGCCGGGTCATACCCGGGAGTAAGAAGAATCTACCGGGACGGCTATTAAGGAAAGCACCAGTGAGGTAACAAGCAAAACGGCTGTGAGATAAAAGTTAGCAGCAACATCAGTCCACAAGGAACTGAATAAGACAGCCAGTCGATTAAAGACCATACTATGTCTGAAAGGAAGCAATTTGGAGCAATTTGGAACTCAGTCACCTTTGTCCAGCCAGAGAACTTTCTCAGGGCTAGACAATCTGTTTCATGTGTCCCTACAGGAAAGAGAGCAGCATGAGAAGGATCCTGTTCCTGTTCGCCCTGATCAGGATGAGCAGCAGCGACCGAGGAGACATGGAAGAATCCCTCATTTACGGGTGTTCAGGAGGGAGAGCACCGATCGTAACCGCCGGGGGTGGCCCCCCCAGACGTGGAAGAACTCGCCGTTTACGCCCACGAGGGAAGATGGCCGGGTGGCTGGGATCTAACTCTACCCGCTACTCCAGCCAGGAAGGTTTTACCTTCGGGGAGGCCTCACTTCCATGCCCCCGGATACGGATCATCGCTGCCCGAGTCAGTGTTACAGAGGGAAACATAGAAACATAGAAACATAGAAAATAGGTGCAGGAGTAGTGCATTCGGCCCTTCGAGCCTGCACCACCATTCAATAAGATCTTGGCTGATCATTCACCTCAGTACCCCTTTCCTGCTTTCTCTCCATACCCCTTGATCCCTTTAGCCGTAAGGGCCATATCTAACTCCCTCTTGAATATATCCAATGAACTGACATCAACAACTCTCTGTGGCAGGGAATTCCACAGGTTAACAACTCTCTGAGTGAAGAAGTTTCTCCTCATCTCAGTCCTAAATGGCCTACCCCTTATCCTAAGACTGTGTCCCCTGGTTCTGGACTTCCCCAACATCGGGAACATTCTTCTCGCATCTAACCTGTCCTGTCCTGTCAGAATCTTATTTGTTTCTTTGAGATCCCCTCTCATCCTTCTAAACTCCAGTGTATAAAGGCCCAGTTGATCCAGTCTCTCCTCATATGTCAGTCCAGCCATCCCTGGAATCAGCTTGGTGAATCTTCGCTGCACTCCCTCAATAGCAAGAGCGTCCTTCCTCAGATTAGGAGACAAAAACTGAACACAATATTCCAGGTGAGGCCTCACCAAGGCCCTGTACAACTGCAGTAAGACCTCCTTGCTTCTATATTCAAATCCCCTAGCTATGAAGGCCAACATACCATTTGCCTTCATCAATGCCTGCTGTATGTGCATGCCCACTTTCAGTGACTGATGAACCATGACACCCAGGTCTCGTTGCACCTCCCCTTTTCCTAGTCTGCCACCATTCAGATAATATTCTGCCTTCGTGTTTTTGCCACCAAAGTGGATAACCTCACATTTATCCACATTATACTGCATCTGCCATGCATTTGCCCACTGACCTAACCTGTCAAAATCACCCTGCAGCCTCTTAGCATCTTCCTCACAGCTCACACCGCCACCCAGCTTAGTGTCATCTGCAAACTTGGAGATATTGCACTCAATTCCATCATTTAAATCATTAATGTATATTGTAAAGTGCTGGGGTCCCAGCACTGAGCCCTGCGGCACTCCACTAGTCACTGCCTGCCATTCCGAAAAGGTTCCGTTAATCCCGACTCTCTGCTTCCTGTCTGCCAACCAGTTCTCTATCCACGCCAGTACATTAGCCCCAATACCATGTGCTATAATTTTGCACACCAATCTCTTGTGTGGGACCTTGTCAAAGGCCTTTTGAAAGTCCAAATACACCACATCCACTGGTTCTCCCTTGTCCACTCCACTAGTTATATCCTCAAAAAATTCCAGAAGATTTGTCAAGCATGATTTCTCTTTCACAAATCCATGCTGACTTGGACCGATCCTGTCACTGCTTTCCAAATGCGCTGCTATTTCATCCTTAATAATTGATTCCAACATTTTCCCCACTACTGATATCAGGCTCACCGTCTTCTCTCTCCCTCCCTTTTTAAAAAGTGGTGTTACAGTATTTAGAATTTACCAATATCTCGCAAAGATTCCAGGTACCTTTCCCCTACAGAGGAGAAGAATCCCTTTCTGGGCTTTTAAAATGAGTTTAAAGGGTCAGACGAAGCCTGCGGGGGATAAAAGGGGATGCATTCATGGAGACCCCCCCCCCAGTGTTTGGACTCATAGGAAAGGAAATTCAAAATGGACCTAAATTACAGAAGCTTGAGATCCCCTAAACATCTATGGGAAGGAGCATATCAATTGTAAGATTCGACAACATTTTGGCTGCAAAAAAAAAAGAGTTACCAAATACAGGAGGTGGGGCCAAATTCGTGTATTTAAGACCCCAGACTGTCTGGGGGAACTATTCACCCCCTAAGAGATAATCGAATTACCCAATCAAGCACAATGGAAACCATGGTCAAGAAACTGGACAATCCTAAAACAATGCAAAACCAGTGATAGCACATTCTCAGACCCTAATCGAGTTACTGCTGACAAAGGAGACATTTGAAAATCAATGGACAGAACAGTTCAAACAGAGCCCAAGAGATTTGATGGGAGATAATGGAGCTTTTTTTTTGGAATATATCTATCCCCCAGTTTTTACAAGGAAAGAGCAGCAAGGAGCAGCACACAGACTAGCAGAACACAGAAACTAGCAGAAGACAGGAGAGAAGCAGAGCACAGACTGGAACACAGACACAGACACAAGCAGCCGGAGCTGGGGAGTGAAGAAATGGAGCAGTGAAGGAAACTACTAGAACTCATCAAGAACTGACCGAGCACGAGGTCCACGAAACGGAAGGTTTTCAGCAACCAAATTGACAACCCGGGCCACCACAACCAGCGAAACGACCAACCGAAACCAACTCAGCAAAAACCAAAGAATCGACATTTATTTCCACTCTACAATCTACTTCGGAACGACCAATGGGTGAGAAATTACCAAAAGGGACTAACTAAACTATTCTTAACCAAAGAAAGTGGGTACTTACCCCATACCCCAAAATGCAACTTACCGCATCAATGGACGCACCCCAACCGAAGACTACGCAGTCCGAAGACCTCTCCTCTGTCCGGGGTGCGGCTCGCCTAGAAGGCCAAGTGCAGCGAACCCCGAAATCGTGATTCACCGGCAACTGTCAAAAGGGATTGGTGAGCATAGCCCCTGAACCCCAGAGCTATAACTTAGTTAGTTAGGGGAATTGGGAGGAGGGAGGCTGGGATAACTTGTGTAAATGTATCTGCATTCGCCTTTTTACCCCATTTAGAGTTTCAGCTGTATTCTTTTCCCCACAGACTGTAATTGGACAATTTATTCAATGTGTTGTACCCCTCAGTGTGTATTGGTCTGTGTGTTATTAAAAGTGTGCCTTTTACTTCTTTGTAAACACAATAAAGCCATACCTGCTTCCTACCTTGAAACTGATTGTCTGTCCAAGTCTGTCACAGTCCCTTCATAATTCCAGTGTCTAGAACCAAGGCTGTGGGAGCGATTCAGAACCGCTCATATAAGGTCAGAAGGGAAAGCTGACCCCCTGCAAACCATCCCTTACAATTAGCTACCCTCCAGTCCATAAGAACTGATCCAGAGTCGATAGACTGTTGGAAAATGATCACCAATGCATCCACTATTTCTAGGGCCACCTCCTTAAGTACTCTGGGATGCAGACTATCAGGCCCCGGGGATTTGTCAGCCTTCAATCCCATCAATTTCCGCAACACAATTTCCCGTCTAATAAGAATTTTCTTCAGTTCCTCCTTCTCACCAGACCCTCGGTCCCCTAGGGAAAACGTGTATGTTTGACTTGCAAAGGGAACATTCCCCTGGGAAGATGGTGGTGGCTCAGAAAACTCAGCAAGGACGCATGGGACCAGGGATCGGACTGGGAAAGACTCGGTAATGATACGTACCGCACCATCACGGGGACACGGGGAGGAGTAAAGGTGTGTTGGGACAAATGGTGGGAATCCGAACAAGGAATTTATGTTTGGATGTGGGGATCAGAGAGTATTTGTCCCGCAGGCATATCGATCGCCTTCGCCAGGCAATGGCAAGATGAAGGGGAAGGGGTGGGGTGGGATTCTAGCCTACACGGGTGCACGGTCCCACACTCCTCACTCCCAATTAACGTCACCGAACTAAGAGCACACATTAAGAAACCCCGTCAATACGCACAGTAATAGAAAGGTGTCCTACCACCACCAAGGGACCAGGGAACAGATTAGTATTGGTACCGACCCAAAAGGTGTTATATCAGGGGGTACATTATGCAGTAGCTTCAGTAATATTAAACCGTACCGATGTACACCCGCCTGCATGGTGTCCGAAGCAAACAGAGCTGCTATACCAGGCCCTACTTAGAGACATGTTCAAGAAATTTTATGAGTTAGACTTTGGAAATGTAGACAAAGCAGACCTATACACCCTAAATGCTAGGGACACCATGGGCTTGGAGAGACCCAGAAGGGGAATCGTAAACGACATTTTCACTACCTACAATACAGCATCCTCTGTAATAAATAGCTTAGATGACATAGAACTACAAACACAGATAAACAGTTTAAAGACCCAATTGAGAAAAATCCTGAAACAAGAGAACACAGTAGTAGGATCAGAACTACACGAGGACCAGGCTATGACTGTCCATTTAAAAGAAATAGTGGCTGAGCTGGAAAAACATGCACAGACAGTGAATGCACTTATATGAGAGGATAGAAACGCTTTAGACCAGGTTGCATAGAACAAGGTGTGCGTACTGTATGGGGCATGGTCATTGGGCAAGGGCCACAACAACCTGGAGGATTTAAAACAAGGTGTATACCCTCTTGGATCAGGAACAAGCACCTCGCAGCCCTCCACCTGTACAGCAATTCATTAAGCCCGTGCCAGCTCCGCCTAGCCTCTGAAGCCTACCCTGTCCCAATAGACTGTGGGAAATCTAACCATACTATTATGAGGATAGTATTAAGGATGCTGGTCATGTGTGGGACAGCCCGACCCACACCGGTATACCGGGTGGAGAACATTGGAGTTATTCAGGGAGGTGCACTCATTCGTTTTGCAGCGGTCATAGCCAGCCTATGTCATAAAGTGGGAGCACGCTGTAACCGGTACTGACCTCTCCGGTGCTGGAGCCAGGGTGCACACGTAATACTGTGTCCCCAGTACTTGAGTGCCCATTCAAAGTCACAGTGTGGGTTTAAAGCTGCTGGCGCACAGCCTATTAACTGCACCATGGAGGTAATGGCACAAGACCATGTCCACATACATAGGGGGTGGGACATATTGTGTCACCACCAGTGCACCCCACTACCAACATGGACACTTCTGGTGTCCGGTAAGTGACAGCAGTTTTTGCTTCAAACCCGAGGCATCAATTCAAGTGGCCCAGGAACAGATTGTCCCCATTCCTGTCTTGGAGCGGATTTTTGGACATATATTTGACTAGTATACGGGACCAAACATTTGTTTTATTTTCCCCTTTAATGAATTTTGTAAGGGACAATACTGCTGCATTAAAAAACACAGTTAGACTTCAAGGTATGCTGGCCTTGAGTTATGGAGATAGGAAAGTGAGATAATGAACACTGGAGAGTTAAGTGCTGGGTATGTTTGTTTATACCGGTGCCAAAAGCCTGCACTTGTTTATACTGCCCTGTCACAATGCAGGATGGTTTATATCAAAAGCTTAGCCTTCGATAGTAAAAGCTTTGTAGTGCTAAAGCATGTGATGTAAAGTGATGTAATTTGTAAGATAAAAGAACCTCACTGGAGATACCAATTTGAGAAGCTGGTTCAAAGACAGGGGTCTTTAACACTTCTCCCAAAGCTTTGTCTCCGATTTAATAAACCTCTCTTTATATATTATACAGTCTCGGAAATATTTTTCCACAACAAAATGGCGTCACGGGAATAGGATACTGTCCGATCAGACGTGATCACTTAAGACAGTATCTGGAATCTGGTGTTAGAGACTGAAAAGAGAGGTGTACGGGCACGACGGGATAGTGTATAAGATACGAGTAAACAGATAGCGGGAAGAGGCTGACTAACCAGTTTGAGTTGTCCCTTTAGTAAATAAGGTCAGTGTGGAAGGGAACTGATCGATCCAACCTAGAGCCGAAAACTCCGGTGGTAAGGAAACACGCGAGCTTTGTTGCAAAGACAAAGGGTCTCCACAGAGTAGTCGTGGCCGTGAGTATTACAGAAACAAAGGGAAACGTCCGAGACTGGCGAACATGGAAGGTAAGGAAGGGAATGTAAAATGCGGGCTGCCCGGGTCATTAATTAATTCCTATCATTAATTGTAACTTGTGTAATTACGTAATGCCATAAAAAAGCTGATAGTGACTATCTTAAGTGACATATGGATCCAGACATAAGCTTTGTTGAATGAAGAGTGTACTCGAGTGATTTTGACTGTGGAATGAATGAAAGCCTGCTTGGGAAGGTGTGGAGTTGCCTGCCTGTTTTAGCTCCACCCACTCTTTCCAAACAGAGTGAAATGTTTTTTTTTAACCCTTCGTAGTGTTGTCCTGTATGTGGGAAGTTTAAGAAACTGTGAACCTTATGGTATTACATTTTAAGTTCGAAACGAAGGTGTGGATATATTCGGTTACGGAGCTAGGAAATGCACAAAGGATAGGTTTGTTGAGTAAAAGATAAAAATACATGGTCCCGGTAGTAAAAAAAAAGAATTTGACACGCTCACTTACTTGTCGAAAGAAAACATGCAATTGGGTTGAAAGACATAAATTTAGTCCAGGAATGAGATAAAGAATACCTTTTAAAACGCTCCCATTTTCCTTTGTGTAAAACCTTGACACAAAAGCTACTAGCTCAGAAAAAAAAAGAGTTTTAAATTTAGAAATACCTTCAGGGATCAGGTCAAACTCATGGGCGAGTGGTGAGCTATCTGTGAAGGTGTAAAAGGGACTTTTGAAAACGGCTAAAACAGTAAGCTTTAGAAGTTTAGAAAAGAAAAAGATAAAGCAGGAAAAGATCTCTGCCACGGGAACAGGAGGAGGGCAGAAAAGGGGGACTTGCCATAATTGTGGAAAACCGGGCCATTTTGCCAGGGAATGCAAAGGGAAAGGCAGTGAAAAGCAATGTACGTATTGTGGTAAGAAAGGGCACCTGGAAGCGACATGCTATGGTAAAAATGGCTATCCTGATAAGGCAAGGACCCTGTCAGAACAGGAATACCAGAAGTGGCAAGCGTACAAAGCCACCCGGTGATGTCTGGCGGCCCCTGTACAAAGTAAAAAGGAGGGAAGGATATATGTGTCTGCACTAGTAGGGGGCCGACAGTGTGAGATGCTAGTGGACACGGGAGCCTCAATATCCATTACCAATATGCCCCCTCCCGTCACCGACAAGAAGGCTCTGATAAACGGAATAGATGGACGGCCCACACTGGCCTACCTGAGCACCACCCAATTGGTGGAAATTGATAACTTATATATACCCATGAGATTTTACGTATGCAAGAATCGTGAGGGAACAATATTGGGGAATGATGTAATGAGGGAATTTAAGGCCCTGATTGATTGCGGCAAGGGGAAACTGACATGGCCAAAGGCGGATGGCAGTAAGGGAGATTTAGGACAGATAGCCCACCATGTGGAAAGTATAGGTGTAGCTATAGCCACAAAAACTGACTGGCTTATCGGGACTGGAGGGTATGGAGGCATATGTGCCTCTGTGCCCGGGGTCTGGGCACAGACAAAATTGGATACTGGAAAGGCGAAGATGGATCCTATTAAAGTCCCTGGACCACCTCATAAACCACACCGACAATACCCTATAAAACCTGAAGCTAGAACAGCGGTTGTAGAAATAGTAAAAGGGCTAGTGGAAAAGGGTATCTTAAAAGAAACAGTTAGCACCACTAACTCCCCAACATGGCCGGTAGGGAAACCAGATGGGAGTTATAGACTCACTATCGACTATACCCCCAAATTACACCCGATAGTGGCCAGCCCCTCCACAATCCTTACCTTATAGAGTGGGGCCCTGAACAAGAACAGGCGTATAGTAAACTCAAGTCAGAACTAGTCTCCGCACCTGGATTGGGACTGCCTGACATGGGTAAGGATTTCCACATCCATTGTAACAATGAAGGTGGGTTCTATATGGCCGTGGTCACCCAAGATCACGGGGATAAAAGGAGACCTATAGCCTATTACTCTACTCCCGAAAGCTCGGTGGTGACTGGGTTATCCAGATGTATAGCCGCGCTAGATTGCGCAGCTTGGGCGGTAAAAAAAAATGAAGAGAGCCTGTGGTGATGACTGGAAACATCATTCTCCACACTAAACACACATTGGTAGAAATGTTAAACACAGGAAAACTGAGAATTGTATCTAATATGAGACGGGCAAAGTGGGAAGCAGTCCTCTTAACACCCAACAAAGCGGTAACCATAATTAGGGATGTAGGAAACAACCCCGCAGAAGGTATGATGGGTGAAGGGGAACCCCACTTTTGTGAAGAGGTATGTGAGGATATGGAAGAGGATAGAATAAAAGACGCCCCCCTTCAAACCGCAGAACAAACCTTGTTTGTGGACGGCTCACGAAAATACGTAGAGGGACTACCTCGTACCGGATGGGCCGTAGTTAACCAGGATTTAGAGACAGTTGAATCAGGGCGAATTAATGGGGAGTCGTCAGCTCAAGTGGCAGAACTGGTAGCCCTTACCCGGGCACTGGAATTATCGGAAAATAAGATTGTTAATATCTATACGGACAGTAAATATGCATTCGGGGTAGTACACGATTATATGACAGCATGGGGGAGAAGGGGTGTCTGTGATGGATAAAGACATAACTTACTAAATACCACTTGATATCAGCTGTGAAAAAGATATTGGTTTAATTGGGAAAAAAAAGAATTTGAAGAGGTAAAAAACACTCTCCGTTGATAATGATTTTAAATTATTAAAATTAAGTCAGTGCCGCTGGGGCCCGAGACGAACAGATAAGTATTGAGAAACTACACCAGGACACTTCTGAGGAGGAAATAGGTATGTGGACAAAGCAGGGCGCAACGCAAGGGAAGGATAACGTTTGGAGACGAAATGACAAGGTAATGGCACCTGAATGCATACAGAATACCTTATTGGAGTTGCATCATGGCCTGTCTCATTCAGGATGAGAGGCCATGACCGGGAGTCTTGGGGGAGATTGGTGGTGGAAGGGGTTGGGGAGAGATATCGCCAAATATTGCCATCGATGCGTTACGTGCGCACAATATAATCCAGGCAGGCCCATTAAAATTAAAATGGGATATCAGCCCCGTCCACGGGGGCCATGGGAACACGTACAAATTGATTTCACAGGTCCTTTGCCCCCATCCCATGGAAAAAGATATTGCCTAGTGATTATAGATCAATTTACCCGGTGGGTGGAAGCTTTCCCCACACATGATTGCACTGCCTCAACACTGGCAAGGATATTCCGACCAAGGCACCCACTTCACCGGGAAAATTGTAAAAACAATATGCCAGCTGATGGGCATAAAACAAAAATTCCACATCCCCAACACCCGCAGAGTTCTGGGATGGTAGAGTGCATGAACCGTACCCTTAAGAACGCCCTGGCAAAGGCCATGCAAACGTCAGGAAAAACGTGGACAGAAGTATTACCCATTATATTGATGAAGTTAAGAGCCACGACAAACCGGACAACCGGATTAACTCCTTATGAACTAATGACAGGAAGGGTGATGCAATTACCAGAGAACATCATAACAGGTGGGGCCGATGTAGGCCCATTAAAAGCCAAAATAAAACGGTATGTTTTGGAACTAAGTACTCAATTAAAAGGGATGTGTAAATTAGTTAGGGACAATCAGGAAGAAAGAGACGCGGAAGTAGAGCTTACAAAGCTCCCTGAAGTCCCGTTGGCGGGAAGTTGTGTTATGGTAAGGGTCCTTCAGGGAAAACCGGGGTTTGTCCCAAAAATGGATAGGACCGTATGAGGTTATAATCAGCGGGGACACTTGTGCCTGCATCGATGTAAAAGGGAACAGACAATGGAAGCATCGGACCCAGCTTAAGGTTTTTAAACCAACCGTTTAGCACACGTATTAGTTGTTGTTGTTGTCCATTTACAGATTGACAGCGAGAGATTCTTCAAGCAAGCCATACGGCCATTTTGCCTTTGACTATTTGTTAATTATAGAGTAATAAGATGAAACTATATATTGCGATCGGTGCAATTATCATAGTTCCTGTTAGGTCCGGCCTGCTAGCTGGACCGAAACGAGAGTTACATGTGAATACCTTTTTGTACATGTCTTATGTTTGTGCGCAAATTGAGAACTTTTCCAGTTGCTGGGTATGTTCGCACATCCCAATACATAGCAAAGGAGGCATCCCGTTGAGGTCAATCTCCCTTAACATTTCGGAAGTAGCGGAGTGGGTAATGCGACAAAACGGTACAGGGGAAGTAAATGATACTTGGAACCAGAGTGGGGATAAAGAAACGTGGAGATCGGGGGGTTACCTTCTGGATGCATTTGACGGATGGTACCAGCCGGAATACAATCGGTCGGTACGACCCCCGTTCCTGGTTTTGACCAACACCTCAGGAGTTGGAAGGCCCACCGCTGACATTTGTTTCACTAGAAACCTGACCGGTGAGGAAACAGGTTTTGTAGCAGGATACTTTAACCTCGCCAGGTGGAACATAATAGCCAGCGAAACAACAAACCAGGGGTTCTTTGAAATAGAGGGTTTGAAAAATCAGACAAGTAGCCAGGACTGGGACCCTAAGATTAGGTGGCAACGGGGGCTGAGAGAGAGATTGGGATCGAATCTAACAGCACACAATGGCACTTATTTTGTGTGCGGGCACAAAGCCTACCCCTGGTTGCCTCAGAACTGGAGGGGGTCCTGTTATTTGGGATATGTGGTCCCTTTTGTCAGATGGGTACGTACTTTAGCAGAAGTACAGACACCAGGTCGACTAAGACGAGATCTTACCCCGGTTGAGAGGCTATTTTGGGTCATGATGCTCCCATTCGGGATAGGACGCACCATGGATGAATTACATAACCTAGAGAGAGTACTGGAACAGATAGTTAATGACACTGCTGAAGCAATGGAGGGCATAACAGCTGAAATGGTAGCCATACGCACATGTGCCTTAATTGGAGCTGACTATTGCACTTACATTCCTGATAATTCAGAAAACATAACCAACCTCGCTGATCACATAAAAAGGGAGGTAAAGAAGTTATCCACGACAGCAGGAGGATCTGGCTGGTTTGACTGGCTATTAGGGGATTCCTGGGGGTCCTATCTTATGCATGGAGTAATTATTCTGGTTGTAATAATAATTACTTGCTGTCTGATTATCGGGTGTTTTAATATCTGCTGTAAAGTTATGATGGCCCGACTGATGCCAGTAGCCAGTGTAATTGCTGAAGAAGAAGCACACCTGATGGAAATACCTGAAGACACCAAGGATGAAGAAACAGACGAAGTTGACACTATCTTTGAAGGGTAGCCTAGAGCTACAGGCAAGGTGGACATACGGAACATCATGGAAGTAAGATACCCCAAAGGACGAATATATGACAATATGATACTATCACTGTGGTCATCTGGATTTCGTGAACATCCTCCAGGACCAAAAGGGGGAATATTGTTGGAGCGGATTTTTGGACATATACTTGATTGTATACGGGACCAAACATTTGTTTTATTTTCCCCTTTAATGAATTTTGTAAGGGACAATACTGATGCATTAAAAAACACAGTTAGACTTCAAGGTATGCTGGCCTTGAGTTATGGAGATAGGAAAGTGAGATAATGAACACTGGAGAGTTAAGTGCTGGGTATGTTTGTTTATACCGGTGCCAAAAGCCTGCACTTGTTTATACTGCCCTGTCACAATGCAGGATGGTTTATATCAACAGCTTAGCCTTCGATAGTAAAAGCTTTGTAGTGCTAAAACATGTGAAGTAAAGTGACGTAATTTGTAAGATAAAAGAACCTCACTGGAGATACCAATTTGAGAAGCTGGTTCAAAGACAGGGGTCTTTAACACTTCTCCCAAAACTTTGTCTCCGATTTAATAAACCTCTCTTTATATATTATACAGTCTCAGAAATATTTTTCCACAACACCTGAATCCTCCACTGTCCACCTCACTGTGAAGGAAAACATTACAAACCTGCAGGATTATGTTGCACATTTCGGCTATGCAATTCCCCCTCTACCCGAACATCTTACTGCTGTGCTAAAAGCTGTAATTATCTCACAAAAATACTTCTACACTCTAGAACAGAAAACCATTGAGATCGGGAAAACGTTTCTCGAGATCACCATTTCGCCTTGGTGGGTCCTTTTCAGAAATATAGAGGTCCCAGTCTGGATCCGAATCGCTTCCCACACTTTAGTTATTTTTCAACTCGCGATTATACTTTACTTATGGTGTCTCACTCACCGATTGAGACCGTCAGGTCAGGCACCAAAGGATGCTGTACGCTCCTTGGCCGAACTTGGGAATCGTGCAGGGAGGGGTGACACCATACTGCCATGTTTAATTTGTGTTTGATTTTACCTATAATCGCAAACATCGAGTGTTGTGAGAATATTACCTAAAATGTGTTGACTATGTGCTTTTATGTTACTTTACTTAAACTGTGTTTGACTGGATACCGTTATTTTACTGTGAAAACCGAGTAAAAGAGGGACATCATACCCACTCTATGCTATAACCCAATTGTAATGACTGTATTTGCCTGTATATTGCATTGCGTTTCAACGGGGGATGCAGGGTAATGTTTAACCAGTATAAATGCAGGGGAAGGTTGACTCTCGGGAGCAGGAATTTTGCTTACCTTGATTGACACTCAAGTGTGGAGTGTCAACAGGGGGGACTGAAGTGATGCAAAATTCACAAGGACCACCCACACCCCACCCCACGCCCCCCCCCCCCCACCCCCACTGCCCCTGTGTTTGGACTCATTCAAAAGGAAATTTAATTTGGGACTATCTACCGAAATGTTTAGAACACTAAAGTGCTCATGGAAGAAACTACGAACTTTAATCGAATTTTGGATTTTAAAAAACAAATTCAAGGCTAAAGAACTAACAGGAGACAACTTGAGTATTAGAATTGTCTGGGAGTTGGGACTAAAGTAAACCTGTCTGGAGAAATGGGTATTCGAGAATCTTTCTCCACAAGATACATTAACATTACATAGAAACATAGAAAATAGGTGCAGGAGTAGGCCATTCGGCCCTTCGAGCCTGCACCACCATTCAATAAGATTATGGCTGATCATTCCCTCAGTTCCCCTATCCCGCTTTCTCTCCATACCCCTATCCCGCTTTCTCTCCATACCCCTTGATCCCATTAGCCATAAGGGCCATATCTAACTCCCTCTTGAATATATCCAATGAACTGGCATCAACAACTCTCTGCGGCAGGGAATTCCACAGGTCAACAACTCTCTGAGTGAAGAAGTTTCTCCTCATCTCAGTCCTAAATGGTCTACCCCTTATGTCCCCTGGTTCTGGACTTCCCCTACATCGGGAACATTCTTCCCGCATCTAACCTGTCCCGTCCCGTCAGAATCTTATACGTTTCTATGAGATCCCCTCTCATCCTTCTAAACTCCAGTGTATAAAGGCCCAGTTGATCCAGTCTCTCCTCATATGTCAGTCCAGCCATCCCTGGAATTAGTCTGGTGAACCTTCGCTGCACACCCTCAATAGCAAGAACGTCCTTCCTCAGATTAGGAGATCAAAACTGAACACAATATTCCAGGTGAGGCCTCACCAAGGCCCTGTACAACTGCAGTAAGACTTTCCTGCTCCTATACTCAAATCCTCTAGCTATGAAGGCCAACATACCATTTGCCTTCATCACTGCCTGCTGTACCTGCATGCCAACTTTCAATGACTGATGTACCATGACACCCAGGTCTCGTTGCACCTCCCCTTTTCCTAATTTGCCGCCATTCAGATAATATTCTGCCTTTGTGTTTTTGCCCCCAAAATGGATAACCTCACATTTATCCACATTATACTGCACCTGCCATGCATTTTCCCACTCACCTAGCCTGTCCAAGTCATCCTGCAGCCTCTTAGCGTTCTCCTCACAGCTCACACCGCCACCCAGTTTAGTGTCATCTGCAAACTTGGAGATATTACACTCAATTCCTTCATCCAAATCATTGATGTATATTGTAAAGAGCTGGGGTCCCAGCACTGAGCCCTGCGGCACTCCACTAGTCACTGCCTGCCATTCTGAAAAGGACCCATTTATCCCGACTCTCTGCTTCCTGTCTACCAACCAGTTCTCTATCCACGTCAGTACATTACCCCCAATACCATGCGCTTTGATTTTGCACATCAATCTCTTGTGTGGGACCTTGTCAAAAGCCTTTTGAAAGTCCAAATACACCACATCCACTGGTTTTCCCTTGTCCATTATATCCTCAAAAAATTCCAGAAGATTCATCAAGCATTATTTCCCTTTCACAAACCCATGCTGACTTGGACCGATCCTGTCATTGCTTTCCAAATGCGCTGCTATTTCATCCTTAATGATTGATTCCACCATTTTCCCCACTACTGATGTCAGGCTAACCGGTCTATATTTACCCGTTTACTCTCTCCCACCTTTTTTAAAAAGTGGTGTTACATTAGCTACCCTCCAGTCCATAGACTGTTGGAAAATGATCACCAATGCATCCACTATTTCTAGCGCCACTTCCTTGAGTATTCTGGGATGCAGACTATCAGTCCCCGGGGATTTAGTGGCCTTCAATCCCATCAATTTCCCTAACACAATTTCCCGCCAAATAAGGATATCCTTCAGGATAGACAACAAATAACCCATCACAAAGAGGCCCAATCCAGCCTATATGTGAAAACCTAAGCACAAAAGGACATTGCAATTACCAAACTAATATTTTCCATCAGGAAACAGTTTTCGATCAACTCACCCAAAACATATCCATTTTTAACGAGCCCGCCAAAATATTACAAAGAGGAGTCAAGCCCACCAAATTTATGCAAAGAATTCTGAACTGATTTGGCGCCAAGATTAGAACCACTGAAACCGTGTAACTGGCCCCCTGTTTCAACAGAGGGTATGACATACTATGACACACTACGGCTAGTACCATACTACGCTTGTGTCATCAAGACAAGGAGAGAAGCCAACTCGACAATTGTAAACAAACTTCTCCAGCCTCGGAGTCCTGAAGGAAGGAAGAACATCACCATCACGGCAGCAACCGACCACAGCCAACGTGGTATCAACGAAAAACCACCGCGATCAACCAAACTCGAAACAAAACTCCAACGGGGAGAAACCGAAGAATCGAAAGTTTCCACTCTACAATCTAAGGCCTGACTAACAACAGGTGAAAACATTACCTAAAGAGACTTTGAAACTATTTCTAACAAAGGAAACCGGGTACTTACTCCACAGATCCAAAACGCACCCACTGCATCAGCGGACTCAACCCAACTGAAGATTGCACAGCAAGAAGTCTTCTCCGACGTTCGGGGTACGGCAAGCAGAACCTACAGATTTCAACCAACCCCGAAATCGTGAACTACCAGTAACTGACCATAAAGGATTGGTAAGCATAGTCCCTGCCTGCCCTGGAGTCTAACCTAGCTAGGATTAGATATTGGGAGGTGGGAGGGGTAATTTTACTGTAATCCCCTTTGAATGTGCAGTGTATGATTCTTTATTAGAGTAATTATAAGTTTGACATTGTCCCTTTCCTTGTATTGTTCCTTATTGGAGCGATTGTAAGTTTGACATTGTATTTTCTCACTAGAGTAATTACAAGTTTGTATTTCCTTGACTGTAATAAAATAAAAGTTCTTTTGCGTCAAAGCAGTGTCCTTTGCACTTTGTCACATCCCCCAAATAAATCCAGAGTCTCGAACCCAAGGGAGTGGGAGCGATTCGAATCGCTCAAGTTGGTCAGAAGGGAACCTGACCCCCCCCCCCCCCCATAGAGACCACCCCCTTACAGAGATTACAGAGATGGGGCATTTCTCCAGAGAAACTGGGGAAAGATGTGAGGTCAGGACGAGGGCAGGATGCTTCCTTTGATGAAGTTTGGCCCGGTGGGCTAGGGGAAGGAAGGGAAGAGGCAGAGACGGCCGAATGGATGGTCTCAATCTTAGAGACAAAGAAATCCATGAGCTCCTCACAAATTGTCGGAGATGAGGGTGTAGATCGGGGAGAGGGGTGTAAAAAGATGGTTAGCAGCGAAGGATAGAAGCCGGGGTTTATGTTTGCATTCCAGAATGATTCTGGAATAGTGAGCTGTTTTGGCAGACGAGAGCGGGACCCGATAATGCTTAATGTGGTCTAACCAGATCTGGCGGTGAATGGCTGAACCAGTTGTCCGCCATGTACGTCCAGGTCTGTGTCCCTTGGACTTACGGGAGCGAAGATCAGGGCTGTACCAGAGAGAGTAATGGTTTTAGCAGGGACTAGGGACAAAGGTGGTGGTGAGGGTGTGGTTGAGCAGATCGGTAGCTGCAGAGAAGTCGTGGTGAATGGAGGGCCAAGGCCGGACACTTGGGAGCTGATAAGTGCAGCTGTAAGAGAGTCGGGAGAGAGTTTCTTCCCAGGACAGACACAGAAGGAGGTCGGATTGGCGGAGGCGGGGGGCGGAGGCGGGGGGCTGTGGGTGGAGAACGATACAAGGAGGTGGTCAGAGATGGCCTTATCTGTGATTGACACGATGGGAGTAGCAAGGCCACGAGAGATGGCAGAGGGTCGAGGGGCTGGCCCTGAGTATGGGTTGAGGATTTACACGCAGGGAGAGGTTAATGCACGACTGAAGAAGTAAGGGACAAGACAAAGCATATCAGAATGCAAAAAGTAGCACAGATGCTGGTGAAAGATACAGAGACCAGCAAAAGTCACAAAACAGACAGTAAGAGCTATAAAAGGGGAACATGAAAAGAAAGTTGCAAGGGATATCAAAACCAACACAAATTTTAAAAATAATTATATTTGAAAAAAGAGGGCGGTTGGGAGTAATACAGGTTTCTTAACAGTAACAATGGTGAGATTTTAAATAAAAATAAGGAAATGGCGGGCATGTTGAATAATTACTTTATGTCAGCATTTACAGTGGAGAATGAGGGTAACATCTCAAAGAAACGAATATTGAATCGGGGACAGGGACTCAATAAGATTCACGTAAGATAAGTAACAGTAATGAAGAAAATAATGGCACTAAAGATGACAAATCCCCAGGGCCATGTGTTTTCCATCCCAGGGTTTAAAGGAAGTAGGTGAGCACGTTGCCAATGTCCCAACTATAATCGTCCAAAGTTCTCTCGCTTCAGGAACTGTCCCTTTAGATTGGAAAATGGCACATATCATTCCGTTATTTAATAAAGGTGAGGGGGGGGACACCAGGGAATTACTGACTAGTTAGCCTAACATCTGTTGTGGGGAAATAAGGATCGGGTGAGTGAACACCTCCAACATTTTCAGCTGATCAGAGAGAGCCAGCATGGATTGTGAAAGGTCGGTCTTGCCTGACAAACCTGATTACATTTTTGAAGAGGTGACTAAAGTAGCAGACAGCAGAATGTCAATGGATGCTGTTTAGAGGCAATTGATAAAGTCCCACATAAAAGACTGTTATCTAAGGTAGAATCTCATGGAATTGAGGGCAACTTATTGACCTGGTTAGGGAATTGCCTGAGCAGCAGGAGACAGAGAGTGGGATACTGGGCACGCACTGAAATTGGCCGGATCTGGCGAGTGGTATCCCGCAGGGATCTCTGTTTGGGTCTTAACTATTCACAGTATTTATTAACCACATAGATGATGGCACAGAAAGTCACATATCCAAATTTGCCGATGACACAACGATAGGCGGCACTGTAGCAGTGTCGATGAAGCATGAAATTACACCAGGATAACGACAGGTTAATTGAACGGACAAAACTGCGGCAAATGGACTTCAATGTAGGCAAATGTGAAGGCATTCACTTTGGAACAAAAAAGGATAGAACCAGGATACTTTTTAAATAGTGAAAGGCGAGAAGCAGTGGGGATCCAGAGAGACTTGTCCAGGTGCATCGATCATTAAAATGTCAGCAACAGGTACAGAACATAATCAGAAAGGCTAATGGAATGCTGGCCTTTATATCCAGAGGACTAGAATACCAGGGGGTAGAAGTTATGCTGCAGCTACACAAAGCCCTGGTCAAACCACACCTGGAGCACTGGGAGCAGTTCTGGGCCCCACACCTGGAGCACTGTGAGCAGTTCTGGGCCCCACACCTGGAGCACTGTGAGCAGTTCTGGGCCCCACACCTGGAGTATTGTGAGCAGTTCTGGGCCCCACACCTGGAGCACTGTGAGCAGTTCTGGGCCCCACACCTGGAGTACTGTGAGCAGTTCTGGGCCCCACACCTGGAGCACTGGGAGCAGTTCTCGGCCCCACACCTGGAGCACTGGAAGTAGTTCTGGACCCTGCACCTGGAGTACTGGGAGCAGTTCTGGGCCCCACACCTGGAGCACTGTGAGCAGTTCTGGGCCCCACACTTGGAGCACTGTGAGCAGTTCTGGGCCCCACACCTGGAGCACTGTGAGCAGTTCTGGGCCCCACACCTGGAGCACTGTGAGCAGTTCTGGGCCCCACACCTGGAGTACTGTGAGCAGTTCTGGGTCCCACACCTGGAGCACTGTGAGCAGTTCTGGGCCCCACACCTGGAGCACTGTGAGCAGTTCTGGGCCCCACACCTGGAGCACTGTGAGCAGTTCTGGGCCCCACACCTGGAGCAATGTGAGCAGTTCTGGGCCCCACACCTGGAGCACTGTGAGCAGTTCTGGGTCCCACACCTGGAGCACTGTGAGCAGTTCTGGGCCCCACACCTGGAGCACTGGGAGCAATTCTGAGCCCCACACCTGGAGTACTGGGAGCAGTTCTGGGCCCCACATCTGGAGTACTGTGAGCAGTTCTGGGCCCCACACCTGGACTACTGAGACCAGTTCTGGGCCCCACACATTTAGGGTGGATTTATTGGCCTTGGAAGGAGTGCAGCATAGGTTTACCAGTGTTATATATGTAAACCTGTATTTACTCTGTAGAGCCACCAGAGGATTCATCACCTGGAGTCTCAAGGGATCCCTTAATCCCTTGGGAGCACAGGTATTTAAGGAGGCCTCACAGGTTGGAGAGGCGCTCTGGAGACCTACAATAAAAGGCTACGGTCACACTTTGAGCTCTCAGTGTTCAGTCTGACTCTTTCTCCATACACTGCAACCAGAGTGATACCTGGACTCCAAGGGTTAAACTATGATGGGAGATTACACAAACTAGGGTTGTAATCTCTGGAATTTAGAAGGTTAAGGGGGGATATTATCAAAGTTTGCAAGATATTGAAGGGAACTGATAGGATAGATAGAGAGGGACTATTCCCGCTGGGGGCATAGTCTAAATATTCGAGCCAGGCCTTTCAGGAGTGAAGTTAGGAAACACTTTGACACATAAAGGGTGGTAGAGGTTTGGAATGCTCTATATTTTATGGACGTGTTTTTTTGTAATACCTAAAGGTCTGATTGGTCCACTTGGAGGATAAGACATACCCAGCAGTTTCTCTGGAATGTGTATTTAGATCCTCCCTGCCTCTATAATCAGTTACTTGGCAAAGTGTAATTCGAGCCATTCTGACTGTCCCCTCCAGACAGGACAGAGCTCACTTGTGATAGGGCTCACACTCACGGGTTAAGACCTTCTCCCAACCCCCCACCCCCCCAAACAAGTTCCTGCTCCCGCTGCCCAAGTTCCTGACCTACTCCCCGCCCCACCCCACCACCCACTTCTTGACCTCCTCCTCCGCCCATTTCCTAACTCCCCTCACACCCCCGTCCCAGTTCCTGACCTACTCACCCCTCCCCTGCCCAAGTTTCTGATCTCCTCCCAACCCCATCCAAATTCCTGGCCTTCTTCCCTCAACAACTTCTTGACTTCCCCCCCTCCCCTCCCCTCCTCCTTCCCCGTGCCATACATGGGGCATTGTTGGGGGTCACAGATTGTTGACGGGTTTATTGGGTGTGAAGTGAATGGATGTAACTTCTGGATTTCGTCCAGTTCAATGAGGTCAGTGCCTCACACACACTGAGCTTCCCGAGAACTCAACCAGGTCTGGGGGAGGGGAGGGAGAGCGTATTGCTGGTGTAAAGGGGGAGGGTTTGGAAGAACGGGATCCGTCTTACCATCGGGATTACGTTCTCACTCTGAACCACTCTCCCTCACCCTTTACACCTGGATCACGGTCTTCCCCCTCCCCTCTCCACTGTGCTCTCTGTGCTCGTTACCCCTCCCTGCCTCCATCCCCCCCCTCTCTCCCCCTCTCCCTCCAATTCTCTTTTCCTCCCTCTCTCCACTTGGATTTTTATGTCACTCGGGTAGTTTCATGGCCACCATTACTGATTCTAGCTTTTTATTCCAGATTTGGTTAATTCACTAAATTGATATTCCTTGTGCTGAGATTTGAACTCATGTCTCTTCAGAATATAAGATAATAACTAGGAGCAGGAGTCGGCTATTCGGCCCCTCGAGCCTGCTCCACCATTCAATAAGATCACGGCTGATCTTCGACATCTCAACTCCACTTTCCCGCCCGATCCCCATATCCCTTGATTCCCCTAGAATCTAAAAATCTATCAACCTCAGCCTTGAATATCCTCAATGACTGAGCCTCCACAGCCCTCCGGAGCAGAGAATTCCAAAGATTCACCACCTTCCGAGTGAAGAAATTCCTCCTAATTATAGGACAACCCTCTCGTTCCAGGAAGCAATCTCGTGAACCTTTGTTGCATCGACTCTAAGGCAAGTATGTCCTTCCTTAGATAAGGAACCCAAAACTGTGCACAGTACTCCAGGTGTGGTCTCACAAAGCACTATACAATTGTAGTTAGATCTCCTTACACTTGTACTCCAAACCCCTTACAATATCACACATACCATTTGCCTTCCCAATTGCTTGCTGTACCTGGATGGTAACACTGTGTTTCCTGTACGAGGGACACCCAAATCTCTCTCACACCAACATTTAATAGTTTCTCACCATTTAAAAAATATTGTTTTTCTATTCTTCCGACCAAAGTGAATAACCTGACTAGTCCCCACATTGTACTCCATCTGCCAGCTTACTGCCCACTCACTTTGTTGTGTATAGAAGAACTCCATGAGGTTGAGTACTGTGAGCTAAAGTTAGTGTGAACTTAGTCTTCTTTATTACAACTCCAGAGTGCCTAAACAACATGGCAGCCCACCTTTTATACTGGCCCTGCATTCATTAGGACTCCAACAGTCGCGCTCTGGTGGCAAGTATTACATAGTTACATACTTAACATCACTCCCCCCCCCGCCCCCCCCACCCCCTCAAAGTCTTCAGTACAAGTTATTTACAAGTTGAGGCGATCCGGAGCCCTTCACTCCCTGGTTGATCGTCTAAGTTCAAACCCTGGTGTGTGTGAGTTGGTCGGACCATTGCTGCACTGCACCGCGGCTGGTCTGACCGGACTGTCAGGAATGGTGGGTTCATCCTCGTGATTGACAGCGAGGTCGATTGCAGGTTGGGTGTGTGTTGGTGGATCGTCGATGGTGATGTCCTCTTCAGGTTGTTCCTGGTTGTCAGTAAATCACAATTTGGTCTGATCTAAATGCTTTCTGCATGTTTTGCCATTTAACAGTTTGATTATAAACACCCGATTCCCTTCCGTGGCCAAAACAGTGCCAGCAACCCACTTGGGACCATGACCGTAATTCAGGACAAACACAGGATCGTTAACATCAATGTCACGTGAAACAGCCGCACGATCGTGGTACATGTTCTGCCGGTGTCACCGGGGTTTCCACGTGATCATTGAGATCCGGGTGGACTAGGGAGAGCCTGGTTTTGAGGGCTCTCTTCATTAATTCTGCTGGGGGAAACCCTGGTGAGTGAGTGGGGTTGCGTCCAGTAACTGAGCAGAATGTGAGACAAGCGGGTCTGCAGAGAGCTGTCTATCACGCGTTTCATGCTCTGCTTGATTGTTTGGACTGCCCTCTCCACTTGACCATTGGTCACGGGCTGAAACGGAGCAGACCTGACATGCTTGATGCCATTGCGGGTCATAAACTCGTTGAATTCCGAGCTAGTGAAACACGGTCTATTGTCGCTGACCAGGATGTCGGGCAAGCCATGGGTGGCGAACATGGCCCACAGGCTTTCAATGGTGGCTGTGGACGTGCTGGATGACATGATTACACATTCAATCTACTTGGAGTAAGCATCCACAACTAGTAAAAACATCTTTCCTAGAAAGGGGCCGGCAAAATCTATGTGGATCCTGGACCACGGTTTGGAGGGCCATGACCACAGACTCAGTGGAGCCTCCCTTGGTGCATTGCTCAGTTGCGAGCAAGTGTTGCACTGATGCATGCATGACTCCAAGTCCGAGTCAATGCCGGGCCACCAAACATGCGACCTGGCAATTGCTTTCATCATGACAGTGCCTGGGTGGGTACTGTGTAGGTCGCATATAAATGTTGCCCTGCCTTTTTTTGGCAAAACCACGTGATTACCCCAGAAGAGACAATCCGACTTGATGGACATTTCATCTTTGCGTCGGTGAAACAGCTTAATTTCATCTTGCATTGCCTCGGGAACAGCCGACAAGCTCCCATTTAGGATGCAACTCTTTAATAATGATAGCACAGGATCCTGGCTGGTCCAGGTCCTGATCTGGCGAGCTGTGACGGATGACCCCTCGCTCTCAAAAGTATCCATGACCAGTAGCAGGTCTGCGGACTGCGCCATTTCAACCCCGGTGGTGGGTAATGGTAGCCGGCTGAGAGCATCGGCACAGTTTTCAGTGCCTGGTCTGTGGCGGCTAACGTAGTCATAAGCGGATAATGTTAGTGCCCATCTTTGGATGCAGGACGAAGCATTGGTATTTATACCTTTGCTCTCTGACAACAGTGAAATGTACGGTTTGAGGTCAGTTTCAAGCTCAAACCAAAGTCCAAATAGATATTGGTGCATTCTCTTAACCCCATATACACATGCTGACGCCTCTTTCTCTACCATACTATCGGCTCTCTCAGGCTTAGACAGATTTCTAGATGCGTATGCAACCGGTTGGAGTTTGCCCGATGCATTGGCTTGCTGTAACACCCAGCCGGCCCCGTACGATGAGGCGTCACAAGCTAGCACTAAACGTTTACATGGGTTATAGTGTACAAGTAATTTATTTGAACAAAGCAGGTTCCTGGCCCAAATCCAGTCATCACCCTTACGTAGCAACATGTGCAAAGGCTCCAGCAACATGCTCAACCCGGGTAGAAAGTTACCGAAATAGTTGAGTCCAGAAACGAACGCAGCTCCGTCACATTCTGTGGTCTGGGTGCATTCTTGATGGCCTCTGTCTTTGAGTCAGTGGGTCTGATGCTGTCAGCTGCAATCTTTCTCCCCAAAAATTTGACTTCTGGCACCAGGAAAACATACTTGGAGTGTTTCAGCCCGAATCCCACTCTGTCTAGGCGACTTAGAACCTTTTGCAGGTTGTGTAGATGTTCGATGGTGTCACGACCGGTGATCAGGATGTCGTTTGAAACACCACAGTGCGCAGAACATATTTCAGCAAACTCTCCATGTTCCTCTGGAAAATGGCTGCAGCCGAGTGAATCCCGAAAGGGCACCTGTGGAATATTATCAGCCCTTTGTGTGTGTTGATGCATGTCGGTCTTTTTGAAGATTCAGCCAGCTTCTGTGTCATGTAGGCGGAGGTTAGGTCCAACTTGGTGAATGACTTCCCCCCCGCTAATGTTGCGAACAGGTCATCCGCCTTGGGCAGCAGGTACTGGTCCTGTAGTGAGACTCGGTTAATCGTTACCTTGTAGTCTCCGCAGATTCGGACCGTGCCATCGCTTTTCAACACCGGAACAATTGGACTGGTGCACTTGTTGAACTTGATTGGCAATATGATTCCTTCGCGTTGGAGTCTGTCCAGTTCGATCTCGACTTTCTCCCTCATCATGTACGGAACCGCCCGAGCCTTGTGATGGACGGGCCGTGCACCGGGGCTTCGATGGATCTGTACCTTGGCGCCTGTGAAGTTGCCGATGCCTGGTTTGAATAGCGAGGGAAACTTGCTCAGCACTTGAGCACATTGAAGATAGTTCCAATTCCATCTAATTTTTTCTAGCCAGCTTCTGCCGAACATTGGGCCATTGCCTGGAACAATCCACAATGATAGGTCATGCACAGGTCCATCATACGATACCTTCACTGCCGCACTTCCAATGACTGGTATGAGCTCTTTGGTGTAGGTTCGCAGCTTTGCATTAATTGGGCTCAGTTTGGGCCTTTGTGCCTTATTGCCCCACAGTTTCTCGAAAGCCTTCAGACTCATTATTGACTGACTCGCCCCCGTGTCCAACTCTATGGATACTGGAACTCCATTTAATTTGACTTTCAGCATTATAGGAGGGCTCTTGATGGTGAAGGTATGTACCCCATACACTTCTTCCTCAAGTTGAGTTGCCTGTGCTGCGTGATCCGCGCCGGATCGATCATCCTCTGCCACGTGGTATGTCGCAGCACATTTGCACATTCACTGGAGGTGCCCCATCGTTGCGCAGCCTTTGTACTTGAATCGATATTGATGGGCCTGATGATTACCCCCGCAGTGCCAACACGGTACTAATGGATTCACATTCACCCCCGATGGAGGACTCTGTGATCACAGGTCTTGCAGCTGCAGACGTATAGGCCCTGCCATATGCAGTTCGGCCCGCTAGCACAGTACTTGCCGGTGAGCTTCGATGTTGAGAAGATATCTGTTTGGTGTTATCGTCCATGGCCATGCAGCCTGGGCGATCGCGATGGCCCTGCTCAGGTCGAGTGTTTCGGCAGCCAGCAGCTTTCGAAGAATGACCTCGTGGCTGATGTCCAGCACGAAAAAGTCCTGCAGCATTTGCCCCAACAGAGCTCCAAAATCGCAAGGTCCCATGAGGTGTCTCAGGTCCAGAGCGATGGTGCGTGTAAAAACAATATCTGGCCATGAGGATACTCTCCTTCGGCTTGAGGTGGTCCCGAACCAGTGCACATCTCTGTATATTCCTTCTCCGTTGGTTTTGTCGGTGCGAGCAGATTCTTGATGAGGGCGTATATTTTAGGCCCACAGACGATGAGGAGAACCGTCCTGCACTTGGCCATGTTAGTGTCTCCTTCCAGCTCCTTGGCCACGAAGTACTGGTCGAGACGCTCGACGAAGGCATCCCAATCATCACCCTCTACGAATCTCTCTAATATTCCAACGGTAGCCATGGTTGCGTGAAGGTTCGTATTCTGTTACTCGTCGCCAATTGTGTACAGAACTCCACGAGGCTGAGTACTGTGAGCTAAACTTAGTGTGACCTTAGTCTTCTTTATTACAACTCCAGAGTGCCTAAACAACATGGCAGCCCACCTTTTATACCGGCCCTGCACATGTGTGCAGGTGACCATTAGGACTCCAACAGTCGCGCCCTCTGGTGGCAAGTATTACATAGTTACATACATAACCTGTCTATATCCCTTTTGCAGGCTCTTGTGGCCTCCTCAAAGCTTACTGTCCCACGTAGCTTTGTATCATCAGCAAACTTGGATACATTACACTTGCTCCCTTCATCCAAGTAATTTAGATAGTAAATAGTTGAGGCCCCAGCACTGATCCCTGCGGCACCGCACTACTTACAGCCTGCTACCCCGAAAATGACCCGTTTATCCCTACTCTCTTCCCTTCCTTATCTTGCTTAACAACCTTTATATGGCACCTTATCGAATGCCTTTTGGAAATCCAAATATAACCCATCCACTGATTCCCTTGGTAACCCTGCTAGTTACATCCTCAAAAAAACTCCAATACATTTGTGAAACACGAATTCCCATGTTGACTCTGCCAATCATATTATGATAAGTGCCCTGTTACCATTTCCTTGATAATGGATTTCAGCATTTTCCTATAACTGATGTCAGACTAACTGGCCTGTAGTTCCCTGTTTTCCCTCTCCCTCGGTTCTTGAATAGCAATGTTCCATTTGTTACCTTTCAATCTGCTGGCATCATTCTAGAATCCAGGGAATTTTGGAAGATCGCAACCAATGCATTCACTATCTCTGCAACCACCTCTTTTAGTGTCCGGATCATTAGTCCAGACGTCTGGATTCTTCATCGGCAGTCCCTCGGAGTCGAGGATGACTTGCTTCCACACTAAGATGAGTTCTCAGGTGACTGATGTGATCAATGCGGGATCTACAGTCTCTGTCACCGGTGGGGCAGACGGTGGTTGGAGGGACGGGTGGGTGGGTGGGGCCTTGGGTTGTCGTGCGCTCCTTCTGCTGTTTGCGCTTGGCTTCCACGAGCTCCCGGCGAAGAGACTCGAGGTGTTTGGTGCCTTCCTGGATGCTTTCCTCCACTTTGAGCGGTCTTGGGCCAGGGATTCCCAGGTGTCGGTGGGGATGTGCACTTTATCAAGGAGGCTTTGAGGGTGTCCTTGAAACGTTTCCTCTGCCCACCTGGGGCTCGCTTGCCGTGTAGGAGTTCTGAGTGGAACACTTGCTTTGGGAGTCTTGTGTCGGGCATGTGAACAATGTGACCCGCCCAGCAGAGATAGTCGAGTGTGGTCAGTGCTTCGATGCTGGGGATGTTGGCCTGGTCGAGGACACTGACGTTGGTGCATCTGTCCTCCCAGGGGATTTGCAGGATCTTGCGGAGACATCATTGGTGGTATATCTCCAGCGACTTGAGGTGCCTGCTGTACATGGTCCATGTCCCTGAGCCATACAGGAGGGCGGGTATCACTACAGCCCTGTAGACTGTGAGCTTGGTGCCAGATTTGAGGTCCTGGTCTTCGAACACTCTCTTCCTCAGGCGACCGAAGGCTGCGCTGGTGCACTGGAGATGGTGTTGGACCTCATCGTCAACGTTTGCCCTTGCTGATAGTAGGCTTCCGAGGAAAGGAAAATGGTCCATGCTGTCCAAGGCCGTGCCATGGATTTTGGTAACTGTGGGGGCAGCGCTGGTGCAGTAACTAATATGTTACATAACCACTATGATACCATAAACCCTACCTTCTCCCCGACATTGTCCTTGCCTTGTTTCAGCTGCTGTGTTTCCCGATGCCTGGGAAACTCGGCCACCCGCGATAAACCTGCAAAGCAGCTTCAATCAGAGGCTGCCAGCCTCATTAAGATTTACAATACCCCCCCGTGGGAGGTGGTTGATCC
The DNA here is from genome assembly GCF_044704955.1 of Pristiophorus japonicus. Taxonomy (NCBI): domain Eukaryota; kingdom Metazoa; phylum Chordata; class Chondrichthyes; family Pristiophoridae; genus Pristiophorus; species Pristiophorus japonicus. Next base: position 148,117 of record NW_027254715.1, on the reverse strand, counting down.
CGCTGCCCCCCCGCATCCCCGGGAGTGGGTTGTTCTCCCACCCCTCCCGGGAGTGGGTTGTTCCCCCCCCCCCCAAGGAATGGGTTGTTCCCTTCCCCCCCCCCACCCCGGGAGTGGGTTGTTCCCCACCACAGGAATGGGTTGTTCCCCCGCCCCACAGGAATGGGTTGTTCCCTACCCCCCCCCCCCCCACCCCGGGAGTGGGTTGTTCCCCCACCCCCCAGCAGTGGGTTGTTCCCCCCCCCCCGCCCCCAGCAGTGGGTTGTTCCCCCCTCGGGAGTGGGTTGTTTCCCCCCCCCCCCCCGTGAGTGGGTTGTTTCCCCCCCCACCGTGAGTGGGTTGTTCTCCCCCCGGGAGTGGGCTGTTCCCCCCCCCCCCGGGAGTGGGTTGTTCCCCCCCCCCCCGGGAGTGGGTTGTTCCCCCCCCCCCCCCCGGGAGTGGGTTGTTCCCCCCTCCAGGAGTGGGCTGTCCCTCCGGGAGTGGGTTGCTCCCCTGCCCCCAGGAGTGGGTTGTTCCCCCACCCCGCCCCCAGGAGTGGGTTGTTCCCCCCCCCAGGAGTGGGTTGTTCTCCCCCCGGGAGTGGGCTGTTCCCCCCCACCCCAGGAGTGGGCTGTTCCCTCCCCGGGAGTGGGCTGTTCCCCCCCCCCACCGGGAGTGGGTTGTTCCCCCCCCCCCCCGCCCCCAGCAGTGGGTTGTTCCCCCCCCCAGCAATGGGTTGTTTCCCCCCCCGGGAGTGGGTTGTTCCCCCCTCCAGGAGTGGGCTGTCCCCCCAGGAGCGGGTTGTTCCCCCCCCCCAGGAGTGGGTTGTTCTCCCCCCAGGAGTGGGTTGTTCTCCCCCTGGGAGTGGGCTGTTCCCCCCTCCCCCCCCGGGAGTGGGCTGTTCCCCCCCCCCACCCGGGAGTGGGTTGATCCCCCCCGCCCCCAGCAGTGGGTTGTTCCCCCCCCGGGAGTGGGTTGTTCCCCCCTCCAGGAGTGGGCTGTCCCCCCGGGAGTGGGTTGCTCCCCTGCCCCCAGGAGTGGGTTGTTCCCGCCCCCCCCCCGCCCCAGGAGTGGGTTGTTCCCCCCCCCACCGGGAGTGGGTTGTTCCCTCCCCCCGCCCCCAGCAGTGGGTTGTTCTCCCCCTAGCAGTGGGTTGTTCTCCCCCCAGCAGTGGGTTGTTCCCCCCCCCCGGGAGTGGGTTGCTCCCCTGCCCCCAGGAGTGGGTTGTTCCCCCCCGCCCCCAGGAATGGATTGTTCTCCCCCCCCACCCCCCCCAGGAGTGGGTTGTTCCCCCCCCCCGCCCCCAGGAATGGATTGTTCTCCCCCCCTGCCCCCAGGAGTGGGTTGCTCCCCCCATGTCCCGCCTCCATTAAACCCAAAGGTTATCGGGTCGGACCCAGCTCCCCAATCTGCCTTCACTCTGGTTAAAATACTCCCTCTGTCTCTGATCCCTCGAGGACATTCTCACTTTCTAGCACTGTAATATTTTCCTTAATCAAAACTGATACCACTCCTCTTTTTTGCTCCCATACCTTTCCTGAATATCTTGTACCCAGGAATATTAACTATCCAATCCTCCCATTTTTTGAATCATGTCTCCGTTATCACTCCTACATCAAGATAAAAGTTCACGGTGTTGGGGGTAATATATTAGCATGGATAGAGGATTGGCTAACTAACAGATAACAGAGAGTCGGGATAAATGGTTCATTCTCGGATTGGCAAACAGTGACTAGTGGGGTGCTGCAGGGATCGGTGCTGGGACCCCAACTATTACAATCTATATTAATGACTTGGAAGAAGGGACTGGGTGTAACGTAGCCAAGTTTGCTGACGATACAAAGATGGGTGGGAAAACAATGTGTGAGGAGGACACAAAAAATCTGCAAAGGGACATAGACAGGTTAAGTGAGTGGGCAAAAAATGTGGCAGATGGAGTATAATGTTGGAAAGTGTGAGGTCATGCACTTTGACAGAAAAAAAATCAAAGAGCAAGTTATTATTTAAATGGAGAAAGATTGCAAAGTGCTGCAGTACAGCAGGACCTGGGGGTACATGTGCATGAAACACAAAAGGATAGTATGCAGGTACAGCAAGTGATCAGGGCAGCTAATGGAATCTTGGCCTTTATTGCAAAGGAGGATAGAGTATAAAAGCAGGGAAGTCTTGCTACAGTTATACAGGGTATTGGTGAGACCACACCTGGAATACTGCATGCAGTTTTGGTTTCCATATTTACGAAAGGATATACTTGCTTTGGAGGCAGTTCAGAGAAGGTTCACTGGGTTGATTCTGGGGATGAGGGGGTTGACTTATGAGGAAAGGTTGAGTCGGTTGGGCCTCTACTCATTGGAATTCAGAAGAATGAGAGGTGATCTTATCGAAACGTATAAGATTATGAGGGGGCTTGATAAGGTGGATGCAGAGAGGATGTTTCCACTGGTGGGGAAGACTAGAACTAGGGGGCATAGTCTGAGAATAAGGGGCTGCCCATTTAAAACTGAGATGAGGAGAAATTTCTTCTCTCAGAGGGTCGTAAATCTGTGGAATTCGCTGCCTCAGAGAGCTGTGGAAGCTGGGTCATTGAATAAATTTAAGACAGAAATAGACAGTTTCTTAAACGATAAGGGGATAAGGGGTTATGGGGAACGGGTGGGAAAGTGGACCTGAGTCCGTGATCGGATCAGCCATGACCGTATTAAATGGTGGAGCAGGCTCGAGGGGCCGTATAGAATCATAGAAACATAGAAAATAGGTGCAGGAGTAGGCCATTCGGCCCTTCTAGCCTGCACCGCCATTCAATGAGTTCATGGCTGAACATACAACTTCAGTACCCCATTCCTGCTTTCTTGCCATACCCCTTGATCCCCTTAGTAGTAAGGACTACATCTAACTCCTTTTTGAATATATTTAGTGAATTGGCCTCAACAACTTTCTGTGGTAGAGAATTCCACAGGTTCACCACTCTCTGGGTGAAGAAGTTTCTCCTCATCTCGGTCCTAAATGGCTTACCCCTTATCCTTAGACTGTGACCCCTGGTTCTGGACTTCCCCAACATTGGGAACATTCTTCCTGCATCTAACCTGTCTAAACCCATCAGAATTTTAAACGTTTCTATAAGGTCCCCTCTCATTCTTCTGAACTTCAGTGAATACAAGCCCAGTTGATTCAGTCTTTCTTGATAGGTCAGTCCCGCCATCCCAGGAATCAGTCTGGTGAACCTTCGCTGCACTCCCTCAATAACAAGAATGTCCTTCCTCAGGTTAGGAGACCAAAACTGTACACAATACTCCAGGTGTGGCCTCACCAAGGCCCTGTACAACTGTAGCAACACCTCCCTGCCCCTGTACTCAAATCCCCTAGCTATGAAGGCCAACATGCCATTTGCTTTCTTAACCGCCTGCTGTACCTGCATGCCAACCTTCAATGACTGATGTACCATGACACCCAGGTCTCGTTGCACCTCCCCTTTTCCTAATCTGTCACCATTCTGTCTCTCTGTTTTTACCACCGAAGTGGACAACCTCACATTTATCCACATTATACTTCATCTGCCATGCATTTGCCCACTCACCTAACCTATCCAAGTCGCTCTGCAGCCTCATAGCATCCTCCTCGCAGCTCACACTGTCACCTAACTTAGTGTCATCCGCAAATTTGGAGATACTACATTTAATCCCCTAGTCTAAATCATTAATATACAGTGTAAACAGCTGGGGCCCAGCACAGACCCTTGCGGTACCCCACTAGTCACTGCCTGCCATTCTGAAAAGTACCCATTTACTCCTACTCTTTGCTTCCTGTCTGCCAACCAGTTCTCAATCCATGTCAGCACACTACCCCCAATCCCATGTGCTTTAACTTTGCACATTAATCTCTTGTGTGGAACCTTGTCGAAAGACTTCTGAAAGTCCAAATATACCACATCAAATGGTTCTCCCTTGTCCACTCCACTGGAAACATCCTCAAAAAATTCCAGAAGATTTGTCAAGCATGATTTCCCTTTCACAAATCCATGCTGACTTGGACCTATCATGTCACCTCTTTCCAAATGCGCTGCTATGACATCCTTAACAATTGATTCCATCATCTTACCCACTACCGATGTCAGGCTGACCGGTCTATAATTCCCTGTTTTCTCTCTCCCTCCTTTTTGAAAAAGTGGGGTTACATTGGCTACCCTCCACTCGATAGGAACTAATCCAGAGTCAATGGAATGTTGGAAAATGACTGTCAATGCATCTGCTATTTCCAAGGCCACCTCCTTAAGTACTCTGGGATGCAGTCCATCAGGCCCTGGAGATTTATCGGCCTTCAATCCCATCAATTTCCCCAACACAATTTCCCGACTAATAAGGATTTCCCTCAGTTCCTCCTCCTTACTAGACCCTCTGACCCTTCTTATATCCGGAATGTTGTTAGTGTCCTCCTTAGTGAATACTGAACCAAAGTACTTGTTCAATTGGTCCGCCATTTCTTTGTTCCCCGTTATGACTTCCCCTGATTCTGACTTCAGGGGACCTACATTTGTCTTTACTAACCTTTTTCTCTTTACATATCTATAGAAACTTTTGCAATCCGTCTTAATGTTCCCTGCAAGCTTCTTCTCGTACTCCATTTACCTGCCCTAATCAAACCCTTTGTCCACCTCTGCTGAGTTCTAAATTTCTCCCAGTCTCCGGGTTCGCTGCTATTTCTGGCCAATTTGTATGCCACTTCCTTGGCTTTAATACTATCCCTGATTTCCCTCGATAGCCATGGTTGAGCCACCTTCGCTTTTTTATTTTTATGCCAGACAGGAATGTACAATTGTTGTAGTTCATCCATGCGGTCTCTAAATGTCTGCCATTTCCCATCCACAGTCAACCCCTTAAGTATCATTCGCCAATCAATCCTAGCCAATTCACACCTCATACCTTCAAAGTTACCCTTCTTTAAGTTCTGGACCATGGTCTCTGAATTAACTGTTTCATTCTCCATCCTAATGCAGAATTCCACCATATTATGGTCACTCTTCCCCAAGGGGCCTCGCACAACGAGATTGCTAATTAATCCTCTCTCATTACACAACACCCAGTCTAAGATGGCCTCTCCCCTAGTTGGTTCCTCGACATATTGGTCTAGAAAACCATCCCTTATGCACTCCAGGAAATCCTCCTCCACCGTATTGCTTCCAGTTTGGTTCGCCCAATCTATGTGCATATTAAAGTCTCCCATTATAACTGCTGCACCCATAATTTCCTGTTTGATTCCCTCCCCAACATCACTACTCCTGCTCCTATTTCTTATGTTCTTATACTCCCAGGTGGCTATTTCCTCCTGCAGCTCAGCGACCTTATTACCCACACTATGTGTATTTACACACACCCCAAACCCAGCTTAGAGCTCTATGTATTGTCCATGATCCACCTCATTCTGTATTGTTTCTCGCTCTTGTCTCTCCCAGTCCTCTGTGCATCTTTTTAATACCACATCTTAGTGCCCAACCCCTGGTGAACAAATTTAACACCCCACCCACACCACTGGTCCAATCACCATCCAGCTCACACACCCCGCCCCCCCCCCCACCCCACACCACTGGTCCAATCACCATCCACCTCACACACCCCGCCCCCCCCCCCCACACCACTGGTCCAATCACCATCCACCTCACACACATCGCCCCCCCCTCCCCCCCCACACCACTGGTCCAATCACCATCCACCTCACACACCCCGCCCCCCCCTACACCACTGGTCCAATCACCATCCACCTCACACACCCCGCCCCCCCCCCCACACCACTGGTCCAATCACCATCCACCTCACACACATCGCCCCCCCCTCCCCCCCCACACCACTGGTCCAATCACCATCCACCTCACACACCCCGCCCCCCCCCCCCCCCCACACCACTGGTCCAATCACCATCCACCTCACACACCCCGCCCCCCCCTACACCACTGGTCCAATCACCATCCACCCACACACCCCGCCCCCCCCCCCTACACCACTGGTCCAATCACCATCCACCTCACACACCCCACCCCACCCCCCCCCCCCCACAGCACTGGTCCAATCACCATCCAGCTCACACACCCCGCACCCCCCCCCCCTACACCATTGGTCCAATCACCATCCACCTCACACCCCTCTCCCCCCCACCCACACCACTGGTCCAAACACCATCCACCTCACACACCCCACCCCCCCCCCTACACCACTGGTCCAATCACCATCCACCACACACACCCCGCACCCCCCCCCCTATACCACTGGTCCAATCACCATCCACCTCACACACCCCCACCCCCGAAACCACTGGTCCAAAGACCCAGGAATCTGAAGGCCTCCCTCCTGAACCATGTCTCTGACCACACATCCATTGGCCATATCCTCCTCTTTCTACTCTCACTAGCGCATGGAGTATAATCCAGAGATTACAAAATTTGACTTCTGGCTTTTTGGCAGAGCAGGCTTGAGGTGCTGAATGGCCCATTCCTGCTCCAGCTTCTCAACCTGTGACTGCAGAACCTCTGACTCCCTACGTTGTTGCTTCCGACATGGACCACTGCATCTGGCTCATCCCCTTGTTCCAGCAGCATGTTCTGCACCCTGTCGGTGATGCACCAGGGAGGCAGTGTACCAGACTGACGGAAGCAGAGATGCCCGTCTGTCCCCCCGATGATCGAATCCCCAATTACTAAATATTCTACACTCTGCTGCCTCCTGGTGCCGGGCTCAATGCTGACTGTGTGTTTGAGAGTAACACACTGCCAGAAGATTCCTGCATGTCCTGCCTCTACCGACCATTCCCGGTGGCCCCCCACTTACTATTCGGACTCTGGCTGTGGGGTGCGCACCTCCTGCAATCTGCGGCCCAGAAAACACTCAGCTTCCCGTACGCCCTGCAGAGAATCCCGCTGCCCCTCAAGCTCACAAACCTCAACCCGAGCTCGAGCAGCTGAAGGCACTTCCTGCAAAGCTGGGCCTGCGGGACACACCGAGGTTCCCATGTGGTGCAGGAGTTGCAGGCTACGGTCCATAGCTGTCCCACCATTACAATTACAAACTTAAAATAAACTCCTTAGATAAAGGGTGATTATTTATACAATTGCTGTTAACTCGGTTAACTAGGCGCTATATAAAGGCAAGTGGCTGATGCGTCTCTCTGCCCTGCTGTGCCAACCTCATCCTTGGCCATTAATCTGCTGGTGTGTTTGGCTCGATCGCCACGGCAACAGTTGGTACAAGGACAGACTTCTCAACATAAACGGAACTCCAGCACAGCTTCACATTCCATTGCGGGCCCCCTCCAGGCAGCTTGGGAGGCCCACGAGACATCATCAGACTTTACCCTGAATAGGAATCGAATAAAACCAGCTTTGTGGGCCTTGGAGATGGAATGCGCTAAGTCCCTCCTCCATTGTATCCAGACTGGAAAGTTTGCCAAAGTAATTACTCAGCAGGACCACAGTCACATTCCTGCTCCAGATACGGGCGGACAGAAATGTTATGTCAGGGTCCAACTGTCCCCTTCCCCAGCCCTGCCCCAGGCTCAGTATAAGTAGTGAGCAGCCCAAGTCATTCCGCTCACTCACTGCCTCACCGGAGGTGTGCACAGTCCCAAGATATGAAGGGTTACCTGGCCCTCGGACTCCTGCTCCTGAACATGGCCTGCGTCAGGCCCACTGATGCTGCAGGTAAAGATCCAGGCCTACTCAGTTTGGCACCAGTTTCATTTCAACTCAGAGTTTGATTGTGTGATTTTCTAGTTGTCAAATCTGCTTTTTGAGGTCCAGTGAATACCAGTTCCAGAGTGGTTTCTAGCCCCACAGAGAGCAGGAAGGGTCCTGCTTATTGTCCAGTTACACTCAGAAGTACCGACAGAATAATCAGCCAGGGTTCCTGCTCCTGATCACTGCCCAGTGACCCCTGGGTTAGAGAGAGAGGGAAATCAGCCAGGGTTCCTGCTCCTGCTCACTGCCCAGTGACCCCTGGGTTAGAGAGAGAGGGAAATCAGCCAGGGTTCCTGCTCCTGCTCACTGCCCAGTGACCCCTGGGTTAGAGAGAGAGGGAAATCAGCCAGGGTTCCTGCTCCTGCTCACTGCCCAGTGACCCCTAGGTTAGAGATCGAGAATCAGCCAGGGTTCCTGCTCCTGATCACTGTCCAGTGACCCCTGGGTGAGAGAGTTAGAATCAGCCAGGGTTCCTGCTCCTGATCACTGCCCAGTGATCTCTGGGTCACAGAGTGAGAATCAGCCAGGGTTCCTGCTCCTGAACACTGCCCAGTGACCCCTGGGTTAAAGAGTGAGAATCAGCCAAGGCTCCTGCTCCTGATCACTGCCCAGTGACCTCTGGGTTAGAGAGAGAGGGGAAATCTGCCATGGTTCCTGCTCCTGCTCACTGCCCAGTGACCCCTGGGTTAGAGAGCGAGAATCAGCCAGGGTTCCTGCTCCTGATCACTGCCCAGTGACCCCTGGGTTAGAGAGAGGGGGAAATCAGCCAGGGTTCCTGCTCCTGCTCACTGCCCAGTGACCCCTGGGTTAGAGATCGAGAATCAGCCAGGGTTCCTGCTGCTGATCACTGTCCAGTGACCCCTGGGTTAGAGAGTTATAATCAGCCAGGGTTCCTGCTCCTGATCACTGCCCAGTGACCCCTGGGTTAGAGAGAGGGGGAAAATCAACCAGGGTTCCTGCTCCTGATCACTGCCCAGTGACCCCTGGGTTAGAGAGAGGGGGAAATCAGCCACGGTTCCTGCTCTTGATCGTGCCCAGTGACCGCTGGGTGAGAGAGAGGGGGAAATCAGCCAGAGTTCCTGCTCCTGATCACTGCCCAGTGACCCCTGGGTTAGACAGAGGGGGATATCAGCCAGGGTTCCTGCTCCTGATCACTGCCCAGTGACTCCTGGGTTAGAGAGCAAGGAAATCAGCCAGGGAAATATGATGGGACATTGTAAGGGGGGAATATAATGCGACAGTGTAAGGGGGGAATATAATGGGAAAGTGTAAGGGGGGGAATATAATGGGACAGTGTAAGGGGGAACATAATGGGACAGTGTAAGGGGAATATAATGGGACAGTGTAAGGGGGGAATATAATGGGACAGTGTAAGGGGGGAATATAATGGGACAGTGTAAGGGGAATATAATGGGACAGTGTAAGGGGGGAATATAATGGGACAGTGTAAGGGGAATATAATGGGAAAGTGTAAGGGTGGAATATAATGGGACTATGTAAGGGTGGAATATAATGGGACAGTGTAAGGGGGGAATATAATGGGCCAGTGTAAGGGGGGAATATAATGGGCCAGTGTAAGGGGGGAATATAATGGGACAGTGTAAGGGGGGAATATAATGGGACAGTGTAAGAGGGGAATATAATGGGACAGTGTAAGGGGGGAATAGAATGGGACAGTGTAAGGGGGGAATAGAATGGGACAGTTTAAGGGGGGAATATAATGGGACAGTTTAAAGGGTGATATAATTGGACAGTTTAAGGGGGGAATATAATGGGACAGTTTAAAGGGTGATATAATGGGACAGGGTAAAGGGAATATAATGGGACAGTGTAAGGGGAGAATATAATGGGAGAGTGTAAGGGGGGAATAGAATGGGACAGTTTAAGGGGGGAATACAATGGGACAGTTTAAAGGGTGATATAATTGGACTGTTTAAGGGGGGAATATAATGGGACAGTTCAAAGGGTGATATAATGGGACAGGGTAAAGGGAATATAATGGGAAAGTGTAAGGGGGGAATATAATGGGACAGTGTAAGGGGAGAATATAAAGGGAGAGTGTAAGGGGGGAATATAATTGGGACAGTGTAATGGGGGAATATAATGCGACAGTATAAGGGGAATAGAATGGGACAGTGCAAGGGTGGAATAAAATGGGACAGTGGAAAGGGTGAATATAATGGGACAGTGTAAGGGTGGAATATAATGGGACTTTTTAAAGGGGGAAATATAATGGGGCAGTGTAAGGGGGGAATATAATGGGCCAGTGTAAGGGGGGAATATAATGGGACAGTGTAAGGGGGGAATATAATGGGACAGTGTAAGAGGGGAATATAATGCGATAGCTTAAGGGGGGAATATAATGGGACAGGGCAAGGAGGGAATATAATGGGACAGTGTAAGGGGGGAACAGAATGGGAGAGTGTAAGGGGGGAATAGAATGGGAGAGTGTAAGGGGAATATAATGGGAGAATGTAAGGGGGGAATATAATGGGACAGTGTAAGGGGGGAATATAATGCGGTAGCTTAAGGGGGAATATGAAGTGAAAGTGTAAGGGGGGAATAGAATGGGACAGTGTAAGGGGGAAATATAATTGGGACAGTGTAATGGGGGAATATAATGCGACAGAATAAGGGGAATAGAATGGGACAGTGCAAGGGTGGAATAAAATGGGACAGTGGAAGGGGTGAATATAATGGGCCAGTGTAAGGGGGGAATATAATGGGACAGTGTAAGGGGGGAATATAATGGGACAGTGTAAGAGAGGAATATAATGGGACAGGGTAAGGAGGGAATATAATGGGACAGTGAAAACAGAATATAATGGGACAGTGTAATGGGAATATAATGGGACAGTGTAATGGGAATATATTGGGACAGTGTAATGGGAATATAATGGGACAGTGTAACGGGGGAATATAATGGGACAGTTAAAGGGGGGAATATAATGGGACAGTATGAGGGGGTAATATAATGGGACAGCTTAAGGGGGCAATATAATGGGACAGTGTAAGCGGGGAATATAATGGGACAGTGTAATGGGGGAATATCATGCAATAGCTTAAGGGGGGACTATAATGGGACAGTGTAAAGGGGGAATATAATGGGACAGTGTAAGTTGGGAATATAATGGGACAGTGTAAGGGGGGAATATAATGCGATAGCTTAAGGGGGGAATATAATGGGACAGGGTAAGGGGGGAATATAATGGGACAGTGTAAGGGGGGAATAGAATGGAAGAGTGTAAGGGGGGAATAGAATGGGAGAGTGTAAGGGGAATATAATGGGAGAATGTAAGGGGGGAATATAATGGGACAGTGTAATTGGAATATAATGGGACAGTGTAATGGGAATATATTGGGACAGTTTAAGAAGGAAATATAATGGGAGAGTGTAAGGGGGGCATATAATGGGACAGTGTAAGGGGGGAATATAATGCGGTAGCTTAAGGGGGGAATATAATGGGACAGGGTAAGGAGGGAATATAATGGTACAGTGTAAGGGGGGAATATAATGGGACAGTGTAAGGGGAATATAATGGGTCAGTGTAAGGGGAATATAATGGGACAGTGTATGGGGGAATATAATGGGACAGTGTAAGGGGGGAATATAATGGGACAGTGTAAGGGGGGAATATAATGGGACAGCTTAAGGGGGAATATGAAGGGAAAGTGTAAGGGGGGAATAGAATGTGACAGTGTAAGGGGAATATAATGGGTCAGTGTAAGGGGAATATAATGGGACAGTGTATGGGGGAATATAATGGGACAGTGTAAGGGGGGAATATAATGGGACAGTGTAAACAGAATATAATGGGACAGTGTAATGGGAATATAATGGGACAGTGTAATGGGAATATATTGGGACAGTGTAATGGGAATATAATGGGACAGTGTAACGGGGGAATATAATGGGACAGTTAAAGGGGGGAATATAATGGGACAGTGTGAGGGGGTAATATAATGGGACAGCTTAAGGGGGCAATATAATGGGACAGTGTAAGCGGGGAATATAATGGGACAGTGTAATGGGGGAATATCATGCAATAGCTTAAGGGGGGAATATAATGGGACAGTGTAAAGGGGGAATATAATGGGACAGTGTAAGTTGGGAATATAATGGGACAGTGTAAGGGGGGAATATAATGCGATAGCTTAAGGGGGGAATATAATGGGACAGGGTAAGGGGGGAATATAATGGGACAGTGTAAGGGGGGAATAGAATGGAAGAGTGTAAGGGGGGAATAGAATGGGAGAGTGTAAGGGGAATATAATGGGAGAATGTAAGGGGGGAATATAATGGGACAGTGTAATGGGAATATATTGGGACAGTGTAAAGGGAATATAATGGGAGAGTGTAAGGGGGGCATATAATGGGACAGTGTAAGGGGGGAATATAATGCGGTAGCTTAAGCGGGGAATATAATGGGACAGGGTAAGGAGGGAATATAATGGTACAGTGTAAGGGGGGAATATAATGGGACAGTGTAAGGGGAATATAATGGGTCAGTGTAAGGGGAATATAATGGGACAGTGTATGGGGGAATATAATGGGACAGTGTAAGGGGGGAATATAATGGGACAGTGTTAGAGGGGAATATAATGGGACAGCTTAAGGGGGAATATGAAGGGAAAGTGTAAGGGGGGAATAAAATGGGACAGTGTAAGGGGGAAATATAATTGGGACAGTGTAATGGTGGAATATAATGCGACAGTATAAGGGGAATAGAATGGGACAGTGCAAGGGTGGAATAAAATGGGACAGTGGAAGGAGTGAATATAATGGGACAATGTAAGGGTGGAATATAATGGGACTATGTAAGGGTGGAATATAATGGGACAGTGTAAGAGGGGAATATAATGCGATAGCTTAAGGGGGGAATATAATGGGACAGGGTAAGGAGGAATATAATGGGACAGTGTAAACAGAATATAATGGGACAGTGTAATGGGAATATAATGGGACAGTGTAACGGGGGAATATAATGGGACAGTGTAACGGGGGAATATAATGGGACAGTTAATGGGGGAAATATAATGGGACAGTGTAAGGGGAATATAACGGGACAGCTTAAGGGGGGAATATAATGGGAGAGTGTAATGGGGGAATATAATGGGACAGTGTAAGTTGGAAATATAATGGGACAGTGTAAGGGGGAAATCGAATGGGACAGTGTAAGAGGGGTATATAATGGGACAGGGTAAGGGGGGAATATAATGGGACAGTGTAAGGGGGGAATATAATGGGACAGTGTAAGGGGGAATAGAATGGGACAGTGTAAAGCGAATATAATGGGACAGTGTAATGCGAATATAATGGGACAGTGTAAAGCAAATATATTGGGACAGTGTAAAGGGAATATAATGGAACAGTGTAAAGGCAATATAATGGGACAGTGCAAGGGGGGAATATATTGGGACAGTGTAAGGGGAATATAACGGGACAGCTTAAGGGGGGAATATAATGGGACAGTGTAAGGGGTGGAATATAATGGGACAGTGTCAGGGGGGAATATAATGGGACAGTATAAGAGGAATATAATGGGACAGTTTAAGGAGGAGAATATAATGGGACAGTGTAAGGAGGGGAACATAATGGGACAGTGCAAGGGGAATATAATGGGACAGTGTAAGGAGGGGAATATAATGGGACAGTGCAAGGGGAATATAATGGGACAGTGTCAGGGGGGAATATAATGGGACAGTGTAAGGGGGGTATGTAATGGGACAGTGTAAGGGGAATAGAATGGAACAGTGTTTGGGTGGAATAAAATGGGACAGTGTAAGGGGGGAATATAATGGGACAGTGTAAGGGGGAATAGAATGGGACAATGTAAGGGGGGAATCGAATGGGACAATGTTAGGGGGGAATATAATGGGACAGTGTAAAGGGAATATAATGGGACAGTGTAACGGGGGAATAGAATGGGAGAGTTTAAGGGAATATAATGGGAGAGTGTAAGGGGGGAATATAATGGGACAGTGTCAGGGTGGAATATAATGGGACTATGTAAGGGTGGAATATAATGGAACAGTGTAAGGGGGGAATATAATGGGACAGTGTAAGGGGAATATAATGGGTCAGTGTAAGGGGAATATAATGGGACAGTGTATGGGGGAATATAATGGGACAGTGTAAGGGGGGAATATAATGGGACAGTGTTAGAGGGCAATATAATGGGACAGCTTAAGGGGGGAATATAATGGGACAGTGTAAGGGTGGAATATAATGGGACTATGTAAGGGTGGAATATAATGGGACAGTGTAAGGGGGGAATGTAATGGGCCAGTGTAAGGGGGGAATATAATGGGACAGGGTAAGGAGGGAATATCATGGGACAGTGTAAACAGAATATCATGGGTAAGTGTAATGGGAATATAATGGGACAGTGTAATGGGAATATATTGGGACAGTGTAATGGGAATATAATGGGACAGTGTAACGGGGGAATATAATGAGACAGTGTAAAGGGGGAATATAATGGGACAGTATAAGGGGAATATAATGGGTCAGTGTAAGGGGAATATAATGGGACAGTGTATGGGGGAATATAATGGGACAGTGTAAGGGGGGAATATAATGGGACAGCTTAAGGGGGGAAATATAAAGGGAAAGTGTAAGGGGGGAATATAATGGGACAGTCTAAGGGGGGAATATAATGGGAAAGTGTAAGGGGGGAATATAATGGGACAGTCTAAGGGGGGAATATAATGGGACAGTGTAAGGGGAATATAATGGGACTGTGTAAGGGGAATAGAATGGGACAGTGTTAGGGTGGAATAAAATGGAACAGTGCAAGGGGGGAATATAATGGGACAGTGTCAGGGGGGAATATAATGGGACAGTATAAGGGGAATATAATGGGACAGTTTAAGGGGGAGAATATAATGGGACAGTGTATGGAGGGGAATATAATGGGACAGTATAAGGGGAATATAATTGGACAGTTTAAGGAGGAGAATATAATGGGACAGTGTAAGGAGGGGAATATAATGGGACAGTGCAAGGGGGAAATATAATGCGACAGTGTAAGGGGTGAGTATAATGGGACAGTGTAAGGGGGGAATATAATGGGACAGAGTAAGGGGGGAATATAATGGGTCAGTGTAAGGGGAATATAATGGGACAGTCTAAGGGGGGAATATAATGGGACAGCTTAAGGGGGGAATATAAAGGGAAAGTGTAAGGGGGGAATATAATGGGACAGTCTAAGGGGGGAATATAATGGGACTATGTAAGGGGGGAATATAATGGGACAGTGTAAGGGGGGAATAAAATGGGACAGTTTAAGGGGGGATATAATGGGAGTGGGTAAAGGGAATATAATGGGACCGCTTAAGGGGGGAATATAATGGGACAGTGGAAGGGGGGAATATAATGGGACAGCTTAAGATGGGAACATAATGGGACAGTGTCAGGGGGGAATATAATGGGACAGTATAAGGGGAATATAATGCCACAGTGTAAGGGGTGAATATAATGGGACAGTTTAAGGGGGGGAATATAATGGGACAGTATAAGGGGAATATAATGGGACAGTGGAAGGGGGGAATATAATGGGACAGCTTAAGATGGGAATATAATGGGACAGTGTCAGGGGGGAATATAATGGGACAGTATAAGGGGAATATAATGCCACAGTGTAAGGGGTGAATATAATGGGACAGTGTAAGGGGGGAATATAATGGGACAGCTTAAGGGGGGAATATAATGGCACAGTTTAAGTGGGGAATATAATGGGACAGTGTAAGGGGAATATAATGTGTCAGTGTAAGTGGAATATAATGGGACAGTGTATGGGGGAATATAATGGGACAGTGTAAGGGGGGAATATAATGGGACAATGTAAGGGGGGAATATAATGGGACAGCTTAAGGGGGGAATATAACGGGAAAGTGTAAGGGGGGAATATAATGGGACAGTCTAAGGGGGGAATATATTGGGACAGTGTAAGGGGAATATAATGGGACTGTGTAAGGGGAATAGAATGGGACAGTGTTAGGGTGGAATAAAATGGGACAGTGTAAGGGGGGAATATAATGGGAGAGTGAAAAGGGGGAATATAATGGGACTATGTAAGGGGGGAATATAATGGGCTAGTGGAAGGGGGGGAATAGAATGGGACAGTGTTCGGGGGGAATATAATGTGATAGTGTCAGGGGGGAATATAATGGGACAGTATAAGGGGAATATAATGGGACAGTTTAAGGAGGAGAATATAATGGGACAGTGTAAGGAGGGGAATATAATGGAACAGTTTAAGAGGAATATAATGGGACAGTGTAAAGGGGGAATATAATGGGACAGTGTAAGGGGCGAATATAATGGGACAGTGTAAGGGGTAATATAATGGGACAGTATAAGGGGAATATAGTGGGACAGTATAAGGGGAATATAATGGGACAGTGTAAGGGGAATATAATGGGTCAGTGTAAGGGGGGAATATAATGGGACAGTGTAAGGGGGGAATATAGTGGGACAGTGTATGGGGGAATATAATGGGACAGTGTTAGAGGGCAATATAATGGGACAGTATAAGTGGGGCATATAATGGCACAGTGTAAGGTGGAATATAATGGGTCAGTGTAAGTGGGGAATATAATGGCACAGTGTTAGGGGGGATTATAATGGGACAGTGTATGGGGGAATATAATGGGACAGTGTCAGGGTGAAATATAATGGGACAGTGTAAGGGGGGAATATAATGGGACAGCTTAAGGGTGGAATAAAATGGGACAGTGTCAGGGGGGAATATAATGGGAGAGTGAAAGGGGGGAATATAATGGGACTATGTAAGGGGGGAATATAATGGGACTATGTAAGGGGGGAATATAATGGGACAGTGTAAGGGGGGAACAAAATGGGACAGTTTAAGGGGGGATATAATGGGACTGGGTAAAGGGAATATAATGGGACCGCTTAAGGGGGGAATATAATGGGACAGTGGAAGGGGGGTATATAATGGGACAGCTTAAGATGGGAATATAATGGGACAGTGTCAGGGGGGTATATAATGGGACAGTGTCAGGGGGGTATATAATGGGACAGTATAAGGGGAATAGAATGGGACAGTATAAGGGAATATAATGGGACAGTTTAAGGAGGGGAATATAATGGGACAGTTTAAGGAGGAGAATATAATGGGACAGTGTAAGGAGGGGAATATAATGGGACAGTTTAAGAGGAATATAATGGGACAGTGTAAAGGGGGAATATAATGTGACAGTGTAAGGGGCGAATATAATGGGACAGTGTAAGGGGTAATATAATGGGACAGTATAAGGGGAATATAGTGGGACAGTATAAGGGGAATATAATGGGACAGTGTAAGGGGAATATAATGGGTCAGTGTAAGGGGGGAATATAATGGGACAGTGTAAGGGGGGAATATAGTGGGACAGTGTATGGGGGAATATAATGGGACAGTGTAAGGGGGGAATATAATGGGACAGTATAAGTGGGGCATATAATGGCACAGTGTAAGGTGGAATATAATGGGTCAGTGTAAGTGGGGAATATAATGGCACAGTGTTAGGGGGGATTATAATGGGACAGTGTATGGGGGAATATAATGGGACAGTGTAAGGGTGAAATATAATGGGACAGTGTAAGGGGGGAATATAATGGGACAGCTTAAGGGTGGAATAAAATGGGACAGTGTCAGGGGGGAATATAATGGGAGAGTGAAAGGGGGGAATATAATGGGACTATAAGGGGGGAATATAAAGTGACTATGTAAGGGGGGAATATAATGGGACAGTGTAAGGGGGGAATAAAATGGGACAGTTTAAGGGGGGATATAATGGGACTGGGTAAAGGGAATATAATGGGACCGCTTAAGGGGGGAATATAATAGGACAGTGGAAGGGGGGTATATAATGGGACAGCTTAAGATGGGAATATAATGGGACAGTGTCAGGGGGGTATATAATGGGACAGTATAAGGGGAATAGAATGGGACAGTATAAGGGAATATAATGGGACAGTTTAAGGAGGGGAATATAATGGGACAGTGTAAGGGGTGAATATAATGGGACAGTGTAAGGGGGGAATATAATGGGACAGAGTAAGGGGAGAATATAATGGGACAGTATAAGGGGAATATAATGGGACAGTGTAAGGGGGGAATATAATGGGACAGCTTAAGGGGGGAATATAATGGCACAGTGTAAGGGGGGAATATAATTGGACAGTGTAAGGGGAATATAATGGGTCAGTGTAAGGGGAATATAATGGGACAGTGTATGGGGGAATATAATGGGAGAGTGTAAGGGGGGAATATAATGGGACAGTTAAAGGGGGGAATATAATGGGACAGCTTAAGGGGGGAATATAAAGAGAAAGTGTAAGGGGGGAATATAATGGGACAGTCTAAGGGGGGAATATAATGGGACAGTGTAAGGAGAATATAATGGGACTGTGTAAGGGGAATAAAATGGGACAGTGGAAGGGGTGAATATAATGGGACAGTGTAAGGGTGGAATATAATGGGACTATGTAAGGGGGGAATATAATGGGCCAGTGTAAGGGGGGAATATAATGGGACTGTGGAAGCGGGGAATATCATGTGACAGTGTAATGGGGGAATATAATTGGGACAATGTAATGGGGGAATATAATGCGACAGTATAAGGGGAATAGAATGGGACAGTGCAAGGGTGGAATAAAATGGGACAGTTGAAGGGGTGAATATAATGGGACAGTGTCAGGGGGGAATATAATGGGACAGTGTAAGGGGGGAATATAATGCGATAGCTTAAGGGGGGAATATAATGGGACAGGTTAAGGAGGGAATATAATCGGACAGTGTAAGGGGGGAATATAATGGGACAGTGTAAGGGGGGAATAGAATGGGAGAGTGTAAGGGGAATATAATGGGACAGTGTAATGGGAATATATTGGAACACTGTAAAGGGAATATAATGGGAGAGTGTAAGGGGGGAATATAATGGGACAGTGTAAGGGGGGAATATAATGCGGTAGCTTAAGGGGGAAATATAATGGGACAGGGTAAGGGGGGAATATAATGGGACAGTGTTAAGGGAATATAATGGGACAGTGTAATGGGAATATAATGGGACAGTGTAATGGGAATATATTGGGACAGTTTAAAGGGAATATAATGGCACAGTGTAAGGGGGGAATATAATGGGAGAGTGTAAGGGGGGAATATAATGGGACAGTGTAAGGGGGGAATATTATGGGACAGTTTAAGGGGGGAATTTAATGGGACAGTTTAAACGGTGATATAATGGGACCGGGTAAAGGGAATATAATGGGACAGCTTATGGGGGGAATATAATGGGACAGTGTAAGGGGTGAGTATAATGGGACAGTGTAAGGGGGGAATATAATGGGACAGAGTAAGGGGGGAATATAATGGGTCAGTGTAAGGGGAATATAATGGGACAGTCTAAGGGGGGAATATAATGGGACAGCTTAAGGGGGGAATATAAAGGGAAAGTGTAAGGGGGGAATATAATGGGACAGTCTAAGGGGGGAATATAATGGGACTATGTAAGGGGGGAATATAATGGGACAGTGTAAGGGGGGAATAAAATGGGACAGTTTAAGAGGGGATATAATGGGAGTGGGTAAAGGGAATATAATGGGACCGCTTAAGGGGGGAATATAATGGGACAGTGGAAGGGGGGAATATAATGGGACAGCTTAAGATGGGAACATAATGGGACAGTGTCAGGGGGGAATATAATGGGACAGTATAAGGGGAATATAATGCCACAGTGTAAGGGGTGAATATAATGGGACAGTTTAAGGGGGGGAATATAATGGGACAGTATAAGGGGAATATAATGGGACAGTGTAAGGGGGGAATATAATGGGACAGCTTAAGATGGGAATATAATGGGACAGTGTCAGGGGGGAATATAATGGGACAGTATAAGGGGAATATAATGCCACAGTGTAAGGGGTGAATATAATGGGACAGTGTAAGGGGGGAATATAATGGGACAGCTTAAGGGGGGAATATAATGGCACAGTTTAAGTGGGGAATATAATGGGACAGTGTAAGGGGAATATAATGTGTCAGTGTAAGTGGAATATAATGGGACAGTGTATGGGGGAATATAATGGGACAGTGTAAGGGGGGAATATAATGGGACAGTGTAAGGGGGGAATATAATGGGACAGCTTAAGGGGGGAATATAACGGGAAAGTGTAAGGGGGGAATATAATGGGACAGTCTAAGGGGGGAATATAATGGGACAGTGTAAGGGGAATATAATGGGACTGTGTAAGGGGAATAGAATGGGACAGTGTTAGGGTGGAATAAAATGGGACAGTGTAAGGGGGGAATATAATGGGAGAGTGAAAAGGGGGAATATAATGGGACTATGTAAGGGGGGAATATAATGGGCTAGTGGAAGGGGGGGAATAGAATGGGACAGTGTTCGGGGGGAATATAATGTGATAGTGTCAGGGGGGAATATAATGGGACAGTATAAGGGGAATATAATGGGACAGTTTAAGGAGGAGAATATAATGGGACAGTGTAAGGAGGGGAATATAATGGAACAGTTTAAGAGGAATATAATGGGACAGTGTAAAGGGGGAATATAATGGGACAGTGTAAGGGGCGAATATAATGGGACAGTGTAAGGGGTAATATAATGGGACAGTATAAGGGGAATATAGTGGGACAGTATAAGGGGAATATAATGGGACAGTGTAAGGGGAATATAATGGGTCAGTGTAAGGGGGGAATATAATGGGACAGTGTAAGGGGGGAATATAGTGGGACAGTGTATGGGGGAATATAATGGGACAGTGTAAGGGGGGAATATAATGGGACAGTATAAGTGGGGCATATAATGGCACAGTGTAAGGTGGAATATAATGGGTCAGTGTAAGTGGGGAATATAATGGCACAGTGTTAGGGGGGATTATAATGGGACAGTGTATGGGGGAATATAATGGGACAGTGTCAGGGTGAAATATAATGGGACAGTGTAAGGGGGGAATATAATGGGACAGCTTAAGGGTGGAATAAAATGGGACAGTGTCAGGGGGGAATATAATGGGAGAGTGAAAGGGGGGAATATAATGGGACTATGTAAGGGGGGAATATAATGGGACTATGTAAGGGGGGAATATAATGGGACAGTGTAAGGGGGGAATAAAATGGGACAGTTTAAGGGGGGATATAATGGGACTGGGTAAAGGGAATATAATGGGACCGCTTAAGGGGGGAATATAATGGGACAGTGGAAGGGGGGTATATAATGGGACAGCTTAAGATGGGAATATAATGGGACAGTGTCAGGGGGGTATATAATGGGACAGTGTCAGGGGGGTATATAATGGGACAGTATAAGGGGAATAGAATGGGACAGTATAAGGGAATATAATGGGACAGTTTAAGGAGGGGAATATAATGGGACAGTTTAAGGAGGAGAATATAATGGGACAGTGTAAGGAGGGGAATATAATGGGACAGTTTAAGAGGAATATAATGGGACAGTGTAAAGGGGGAATATAATGTGACAGTGTAAGGGGCGAATATAATGGGACAGTGTAAGGGGTAATATAATGGGACAGTATAAGGGGAATATAGTGGGACAGTATAAGGGGAATATAATGGGACAGTGTAAGGGGAATATAATGGGTCAGTGTAAGGGGGGAATATAATGGGACAGTGTAAGGGGGGAATATAGTGGGACAGTGTATGGGGGAATATAATGGGACAGTGTAAGGGGGGAATATAATGGGACAGTATAAGTGGGGCATATAATGGCACAGTGTAAGGTGGAATATAATGGGTCAGTGTAAGTGGGGAATATAATGGCACAGTGTTAGGGGGGATTATAATGGGACAGTGTATGGGGGAATATAATGGGACAGTGTAAGGGTGAAATATAATGGGACAGTGTAAGGGGGGAATATAATGGGACAGCTTAAGGGTGGAATAAAATGGGACAGTGTCAGGGGGGAATATAATGGGAGAGTGAAAGGGGGGAATATAATGGGACTATAAGGGGGGAATATAAAGTGACTATGTAAGGGGGGAATATAATGGGACAGTGTAAGGGGGGAATAAAATGGGACAGTTTAAGGGGGGATATAATGGGACTGGGTAAAGGGAATATAATGGGACCGCTTAAGGGGGGAATATAATAGGACAGTGGAAGGGGGGTATATAATGGGACAGCTTAAGATGGGAATATAATGGGACAGTGTCAGGGGGGTATATAATGGGACAGTATAAGGGGAATAGAATGGGACAGTATAAGGGAATATAATGGGACAGTTTAAGGAGGGGAATATAATGGGACAGTGTAAGGGGTGAATATAATGGGACAGTGTAAGGGGGGAATATAATGGGACAGAGTAAGGGGAGAATATAATGGGACAGTATAAGGGGAATATAATGGGACAGTGTAAGGGGGGAATATAATGGGACAGCTTATGGGGGGAATATAATGGCACAGTGTAAGGGGGGAATATAATTGGACAGTGTAAGGGGAATATAATGGGTCAGTGTAAGGGGAATATAATGGGACAGTGTATGGGGGAATATAATGGGAGAGTGTAAGGGGGGAATATAATGGGACAGTGTAAGGGGGGAATATAATGGGACAGCTTAAGGGGGGAATATAATGGGAAAGTGTAAGGGGGGAATATAATGGGACAGTGTAAGGAGAATATAATGGGACTGTGTAAGGGGAATAAAATGGGACAGTGGAAGGGGTGAATATAATGGGACAGTGTAAGGGTGGAATATAATGGGACTATGTAAGGGGGGAATATAATGGGCCAGTGTAAGGGGGGAATATAATGGGACTGTGGAAGCGGGGAATATCATGTGACAGTGTAATGGGGGAATATAATTGGGACAATGTAATGGGGGAATATAATGCGACAGTATAAGGGGAATAGAATGGGACAGTGCAAGGGTGGAATAAAATGGGACAGTTGAAGGGGTGAATATAATGGGACAGTGTCAGGGGGGAATATAATGGGACAGTGTAAGGGGGGAATATAATGCGATAGCTTAAGGGGGGAATATAATGGGACAGGTTAAGGAGGGAATATAATCGGACAGTGTAAGGGGGGAATATAATGGGACAGTGTAAGGGGGGAATAGAATGGGAGAGTGTAAGGGGAATATAATGGGACAGTGTAATGGGAATATATTGGAACACTGTAAAGGGAATATAATGGGAGAGTGTAAGGGGGGAATATAATGGGACAGTGTAAGGGGGGAATATAATGCGGTAGCTTAAGGGGGAAATATAATGGGACAGGGTAAGGGGGGAATATAATGGGACAGTGTTAAGGGAATATAATGGGACAGTGTAATGGGAATATAATGGGACAGTGTAATGGGAATATATTGGGACAGTTTAAAGGGAATATAATGGCACAGTGTAAGGGGGGAATATAATGGGAGAGTGTAAGGGGGGAATATAATGGGACAGTGTAAGGGGGGAATATTATGGGACAGTTTAAGGGGGGAATTTAATGGGACAGTTTAAACGGTGATATAATGGGACCGGGTAAAGGGAATATAATGGGACAGCTTATGGGGGGAATATAATGGGACAGTGCAAGGGGGGAATATAATGGGACAGTGTAAGGGGAATATAATGGGACAGTGTAAGGGGGAAATATAATGGGACAGCTTAAGGGGGGAATATAATCGGACAGTCTAAGGTGGAATATAATAAGACAGTATAAGGGGAATATAATGGGACAGTATAAGGAGGGGAATATAATGGGACAGTGTAAGGGGAATATAATGGGACAGTGCAAGTGGGGGAGTATAATGGGACAGCTGAAGTGGGGAATACAACGGGACAGTGCAAGGGGCGAACATAATGTGACATTGTAAGGGGAATATAATGCGACAGTGTAAGGGGGGAATATAATGGGACAGTGTGAGGGGAATATAATGGGTCAGTGTAAGGGGTATATAATGGGACATTGTATGGGGGAATGTAATGAGACAGTGTAAGGGGGGAATATAATGGCACAGTATAAGGGGGGAATATAATGGGACAGTGTAAGGGGGGAATATAATGGGAGAGTGTAAAGGGAACATAATGGGACTGTGTAATGGAAATATAATGGGACAGTGTAATGGGAATATATTGGGACAGTGTGAAGGGAAAATAATGGGAGAGTGTAAGGGGGGAATATAATGAGACAATTTCAGGGGGGATATAATGGGACAGGGTTAAGGGAATATAATGGGACAGCTTAAGGGGGGAATATAATGGGACAGTGTAAGGGGGGAATATAATGGGACAGCTGAAGGGGAGAATATAATGGGACAGTGTAAGGGGGGAATATAATGGGACAGTGTAAGGGGGGAATATAATGGGACAGTGTAAGGGTAATATAATGGGTCAGTGTAAGGGGAATATAATGTAACAGTGTATGGGGGAATATAATGGGACAGTGTAAGTGGGGAATATAATGGGACAGTGTAAGGGGGGAATATAATGGGACAGTGTAAGTGGGGAATATAATGGGACAGTGTAAGGGGAATATAATGGGACAGTGCAAGGGGGGAATAGAATGGGAGAGTGTAAGGGGAATATAATGGGAGAGTGTAAGGGGGGAATATAATGGGAGAATGTAAAGGGAACATAATGGGACAGTGTAATGGAAATATAATGGGACAGTGTAATGGGAATATATTGGGACAGTGTGAAGGGAAAATAATGGGAGAGTGTAAGGGGGGAATATAATGTGACAGTGTAAGGGGGGAATAGAATGGGAGATAATGTAAGGGAAATATAATGAGAGAGTGTAAGGGGGGAATATAATGTGACAGTGTAAAGGAAATATAATGGGATAGTGTAAGCGGGGAATATAATGCGAGAGTGTAAGCGGGGAATATAATGGGACAATTTAAGGGGGGATATAATGGGAGAGGGTAAAGGGAATTTAATGGGACAGCTTAAGGGGGGAATAAAATGGGACAGTGTCAGGAAGGAATATAATGGGACAGTATCAGGGGAATATAATGGGACACTTTAAGGAGGAGAATATAATGGGACAGTGTAAGGCGGGGAATATAATGGGACAGTGAAAGAGGAATATATTGGGACAGTGAAAGGGGGAAATCTAATGGGACAGTGTAACGGGTGAATATAATGGGACAGTGTAAGGGGGGAATAGAATGGGACAGTGTGAGGGGGGAATATAATGGGATAGTATAATGGGAATATAATGGGACAGTGTAAGGGGGGAATATAATGGGACAGCTTAAGGGGGGAATATAATGGGACAGCTTAAGGGGGGAATAAAATGGGACAGTCGAAGGGGGGAATATAATGGGACAGTGTTAGGGGAATATATTGGAACACTGTAAAGGGAATATAATGGGACAGTGTAAGGGTGAAATATAATGAGACATTGTAAGGGGGGTATATAATGGGACAGTGTCAGGGGAATAGAATGGGACAGTGTAAGGATGGAATAAAATGGGAGAGTGTAAGGGGGGAATATAATGGGACTATGTAAGGGGGGAATATAATGGGACAGTGTAAGCGGGGAATATAATGGGCCAGTGTAAGAGGGGAATATAATGGGACAGTGTAAGGGGGGAATAGAATGGGACAATGTAAGGGGGGAATCGAATGGGACAGTGTTAGGGGGGAATATAATGCGATAGTTTAACAGTGGAATATAATGGGACAGTTTAAGGGGGGAATATAATGGGACAGTGTGAGGGGAATATAATGGGACAGTATAAGGGTGGAATATAATGGGACAGTGTAAGTGGGGTATATAATGCAACAGTGTAAGGGGAATAGAATGGGACAGTGTAAGGGGGGAATATAGTGGGACAGTGTAAGGGGGGAATATAATGGGACGGTGTAAGGGGAATGTAATGGGACTGTGTAAGGGGGTAATATAATGGGACAGTGTAAGGGGGATAGAATGGGACACTGTAAGGGGGGAATAGAATGCGACAGTGTAAGGGGGGAATATAATGCGATAGTTTAACGGGGGAAAATAATGGGACAGTTTAAGGGGGGAATATAATGGGACAGTGTAAAGGGAATGGAATGGGACAGTGTAATGGGGGAAAATAATCGGACAGTGTAAGGGGAGAATATAATGGGACAGTGTAATGGGTTAATAGAATGGGAGAGTGTCAGGGGGGAATATAATGGGACAGTGTAATGGTGGAATAGAATGGGAGAGTGCAAGGGGGGAATATAATGGGACAGTGGAAGGTGGGAATATAATGGGACAGTGTAAAGCGAATATATTGGGACAGTGTAAAGGGAATATAATGGGACAGTGTAAAGGGAATATAATGGGACAGTGCAAAGGGGGAATATAATGGGACAGTGCAATGGGAATATAATGGGACAGTGTAAGGGGTGAATAGAATGCGACAGTGTAAGGGGGGAATATAATGCGATAGTTTAACGGGGGAAAATAATGGGACAGTTTAAGGGGGGAATATAATGGGACAGTGTAAAGGGAATGTAATGGGACAGTGTAATGGGAATATAATGGGACAGTGTAATGGGAATATATTGGGACAGTGTGAAGGGAATATAATGGGACAGTGTAACGGGGGAAAATAATCGGACAGTTTAAGGGGGGAATCGAATGGGACTGTGTAAGAGGCGTATTTAATGGGACAGGGTAAGGGGGGAATATAATGGGACAGTGTAAGGGGGAAATAGAATGGGAGAGTGTAAGGGGGGAATATAATGGGACAGTGTAATGGGGGAATATAATGGGACAGTGTAAATCGAATATATTGGGACAGTGTAAAGGGAATATAATGGGACAGTGTAAAGGGAATATAATGGGACAGTGCAAGGGGGGAATATAATGGGACAGTGCAATGGGAATATAATGGGACAGTGTAAGGGGATAATTTAATGGGACAGCTTAAGCGGGGAATATAATGGGATAGTGTAAGGGGGGAATAAAATGGGACAGTTAAAGGAGGGTAATATAATGGGACAGTGTAATGGGGGAATATAATGGGACTGCTGAAGGGGGGAATATAATGGGACAGTGTAAGGGGGATATAATGGGACAGTGCAAGGGGGGAATATAATGGCACAGCTTCAGCGGGGAAGAAAATGGGACAGTTTATAGGGAATTTAATGGGACAGTGTCAGGGGGGAATATAATGGGACAGTGTAATGGGGGAATAGAATGGGAGAGTGTAAGGGGGGAATATAATGGGACAGTGTAATGGGGGAATAGAATGGGAGAGTATATGGGGGGAATATAATGGGACAGTGTAATGGGGGAATATAATGCGATAGCTTAAGGGGGGAATATAATGGGTTAGTGTAAGGGGGGAATATAATGGGACAGTGTAAAGGGAATATAATGGGACAGTGTAAAGGGAATATAATGGGACAGTGTAATGAGAATATAATGGGACAGTGTAAAGCAAATGTATTGGGACAGTGTAAAGGGAATATAATGGGACAGTGTAAAGGCAATATAATGGGACAGTGCAATGGGGGAATATAATGGGACAGTGTAATGGGAATATAATGGGACAGTGTAAGGGGATAATTTAATGGGACAGCTTAAGCGGGGAATATAATGGGATAGTGTAAGGGGGAATATAATGGGATAGTTTATAGGGAATATAATGGGACAGTGTGAGGGGGGGAATATAATGGGACAGTGTAAGGGGGGAATATAATGAGACAGTGTATTGGGGAATATAATGGGACAGTGTAAGGGGAATATAATGGGACAGTGCAAGGGGGGAATATGATCGGACAGCTGAAGGGGGGAATATAATGTGACCGTGTAAGGGGGGAATATAATGGGACAGTGTATGGGGAATATAATCGGACAGTGTAAGGGGGGAATATAATGGGACAGTGTAAGTGGGGAATATAATGGGACACTGTAAGGGGGAATAGAATGGGAGAGTGTAAGGGGAATATAATGGGACAGTGCAAGGGGGGAATATAATGGGACAGTTTAAGGGGGGAATATAATGGGACAGTTTAAGGGGGGAATATAATGGGACAGTTTAAAGGGGGAAAAAAATGGGACAGTGTGAAGGGAATATAATGGGACAGTGTTATGAGAATATAATGGGACAGTGTAAAGCGAATATATTGGGACAGTGCAAAGGGAATATAATGGGACAGTGTAAAGGCAATATAATGGGACAGTGCAAGGGGGGAATATAATGGGACAGTGTAATGGGAATATAATGGTACAGTGTAAGGGGATAATTTAATGGGACAGTGTAATGGGAATATATTGGGACAGTGTAAAGGGAATATAATGGGACAGTGTAAAGGGAATATAATGGGACAGTGTAACGGGGGAAAATAATCGGACAGTGTAAGGGGAGAATATAATGGGACAGTGTAAGGGGGTAATATAATGGGACAGCTTAAGGGGGGAATATAATGGGACAGTGTAATGGGTGAATAGAATGGGAGAGTGTCAGGGGGGAATATAATGGGACAGTGTAATGGGGGAATATAATGCGATAGCTTAAAGGGGGAATATAATGGGACAGTGGAAGGGGGGAATATAATGGGACAGTGTAAGGTGGGAATATAATGAGAGAGTGTAAGGGGGGAATCGAATGGGACTGTGTAAGAGGCGCATATAATGGGACAGGGTAAGGGGGGAATATAATGGGACAGTGTAAGGGGGGAATATAATGGGACAGTTTGAGGGGGGAATAAATTGGGACAGTGTAAAGGGAATATAATGGGACAGTGTAATGAGAATATAATGGGACAGTGTAAAGCGAATATATTGGGACAGTGTAAAGGGAATATAATGGGACAGTGTAAAGGCAATAAAATGGGACAGTGTAAAGGCAATATAATGGAACAGTGCAATGGGAATATAATGGGACAGTGTAAGGGGATAATTTAATGGGACAGCTTAAGCGGGGAATATAATGGGATAGTGTAAGGGGGGAATATAATGGGACAGTTAAAGGAGGGGAATATAATGGGACAGTGCAAGGAGGGGAATATAATGGGACAGTGTAAGGGGAATATAATGGGACAGTGCAAGGGGGGAATATAATGGCACAGCTTAAGCGGGGAATAAAATGGGACAGTTTATAGGGAATTTAATGGGACAGTGTTAGGGGGGAATATAATGGGACAGTATAATGGGGGAATAGAATGGGAGAGTGTAAGGGGGGAATATAATGGGACAGTGTAATGGGGGAATAGAATGGGAGAGTGTAAGGGGGGAATATAATGGGACAGTGTCAGGGGGGAATATAATGGGACAGTGTAATGGGGGAATATAATGCGATAGCTTAAGGGGGGAATATAATGGGTCAGTGTAAGGGGGGAATATAATGGGACAGTGTAAGTTGGGAATATAATGGGACAGTGTAAGGGGGGAATTGAATGGGACAGTGTAAGAGGGGTATATAATGGGACAGTGTAAGAGGGGTATATAATGGGACAGGGTAAGGGGGGAATATAATGGGACAGTGTAAGGGGAGAATATAATGGGAGAGTGTAAGGGGAATATAATGGGACAGTGCAAGGGGGGAATATAATGGGACAGTTTAAGGGGGGAATATAATGGGACAGTTTAAGGAGGGAATAAAATGGGACAGTGTAAAGCGAATATATTGGGACAGTGTAAAGGGAATATAATGGGACAGTGTAAAGGCAATATAATGGGACAGTGCAAGCGGGGAATATATTGGGACAGTGTAATGGGAATATAACGGGACAGCTTAAGGGGGGAATATAATGGGACAGTGTAAGGGGGGAATATAATGGGACAGTGGAAGGGGGGAATATAGTGGGACAGCTTAAGAGGGGAATATAATGGGACAGTGTCAGGGGGGAATATAATGGGACAGTATAAGGGGAATATAATGGGACAGTTTAAGGAGGAGAATATAATGGGACAGTGTAAGGAGGGGAATATAATGGGACAGTGTAAGGGGAATATAATGAGACAGTGTAAAGGGGGAATATAATGGGACAGTATAAGGGGAATATAATGGGTCAGTGTAAGGGGAATATAATGGGACAGTGTATGGGGGAATATAATGGGACAGTGTAAGGGGGGAATATAATGGGACAGCTTAAGGGGGGAAATATAAAGGGAAAGTGTAAGGGGGGAATATAATGGGACAGTCTAAGGGGGGAATATAATGGGACAGTATAAGGGGAATATAATGAGACAGTATAAGGGGAATATAATGGGACAGTGTAAGGGGGGAATATAATGGGACAGCTTAAGTGGGGAATATAATGGCACAGTGTTAGGGGGGAATATAATGGGACAGTGTAAGGGGAATGTAATGGGTCAGTGTAAGGGGAATATAATGGGACAGTGTATGGGGGAATATAATGGGACAGTGTAAGGGGGGAATATAATGGGACAGCTTAAGGGGGGAATATAAAGGGAAACTGTAAGGGGGGAATATAATGGGACAGTCTAAGGGGGGAATATAATGGGACAGTGTAAGGGGAATATAATGGGACTGTTTAAGGGGAATAAAATGGGACAGTGTTAGGGTGGAATAAAATGGGACAGTGTCAGGGGGGAATATAATGGGAGAGTGAAAGGGGGGAATCGAATGGGACTATGTAAGGGGGAAATATAATGGGACAGTGTAAGGGGGGAATATAATGGGACAGTGTAAGGGGGGAATATAATGGGACAGTGTAAGGGGGGAATATAATGGGACAGTTTAAGGGGGGATATAATGGGACTGGGTAAAGGGAATATAATGGGACCGCTTATGGGGGGAATATAATGGGATAGTGGAAGGGGGGAATATAATGGGACAGCTTAAGATGGGAATATAATGGGACAGTGTCAGGGGGGAATATAATGGGACAGTATAAGGGGAATATAATGGGACAGTTTAAGGAGGAGAATATAATGGGACAGTGTAAGGAGGGGAATATAATGGGACAGTGCAATGGGGGAATATAATGCGACAGTGTAAGGGGTGAATATAATGGGACAGTGTAAGGGGGGAATATAATGGGACAGAGTAAGGGGGAATATAATGGGACAGTATAATGGGAATAAAATGGGACAGTGTAAGGGGGGAATATAATGGGACAGCTTAAGGGGGGAATATAATGGGACAGCTTAAGGGGGGAATATGAAGGGAAAGTGTAAGGGGGGAATATAATGGGACAGTCTAAGGGGGGAATATAAAGGGAAACTGTAAGGGGGGAATATAAAGGGAAACTGTAAGGGGGGAATATAATGGGACAGTCTAAGGGGGGAATATAATGGGACAGTGTATGGGGGAATATAATGGGACAGTGTAAGGGGGGAATATAATGGGACAGCTTAAGGGGGGAATATAATGGGACAGAGTAAGGGGGAATATAATGGGACAGTATAATGGGAATAAAATGGGACAGTGTAAGGGGGGAATATAATGGGACAGCTTAAGGGGGGAATATAATGGGACAGCTTAAGGGGGGAATATAAAGGGAAACTGTAAGGGGGGAATATAATGGGACAGCTTAAGGGGGGAATATAAAGGGAAACTGTAAGGGGGGAATATAATGGGACAGTCTAAGGGGGGAATATAATGGGACAGTGTATGGGGGAATATAATGGGACAGTGTAAGGGGGGAATATAATGGGACAGCTTAAGGGGGGAATATAAAGGGAAACTGTAAGGGGGGAATATAATGGGACAGTCTAAGGGGGGAATATAATGGGACAGTGTAAGGGGAATATAATGGGACTGTTTAAGGGGAATAAAATGGGACAGTGTTAGGGTGGAATAAAATGGGACAGTGTCAGGGGGGAATATAATGGGAGAGTGAAAGGGGGGAATCGAATGGGACTATGTAAGGGGGAAATATAATGGGACAGTGTAAGGGGGGAATATAATGGGACAGTGTAAGGGGGGAATATAATGGGACAGTGTAAGGGGGGAATATAATGGGACAGTTTAAGGGGGGATATAATGGGACTGGGTAAAGGGAATATAATGGGACCGCTTATGGGGGGAATATAATGGGATAGTGGAAGGGGGGAATATAATGGGACAGCTTAAGATGGGAATATAATGGGACAGTGTCAGGGGGGAATATAATGGGACAGTATAAGGGGAATATAATGGGACAGTTTAAGGAGGAGAATATAATGGGACAGTGTAAGGAGGGGAATATAATGGGACAGTGCAATGGGGGAATATAATGCGACAGTGTAAGGGGTGAATATAATGGGACAGTGTAAGGGGGGAATATAATGGGACAGAGTAAGGGGGAATATAATGGGACAGTATAATGGGAATAAAATGGGACAGTGTAAGGGGGGAATATAATGGGACAGCTTAAGGGGGGAATATAATGGGACAGCTTAAGGGGGGAATATGAAGGGAAAGTGTAAGGGGGGAATATAATGGGACAGTCTAAGGGGGGAATATAATGGGACAGTGTAAGGGGAATATAATGGGACTGTGTAAGGGGGGAATATAATGGGACAGTGTAAGGGGAATATAATGGGACTGTGTAAGGGGAATAGAATGGGACAGTGTTAGGGTGGAATAAAATGGAACAGTGCAAGGGGGGAATATAATGGGACAGTGTCAGGGGGGAATATAATGGGACAGTATAAGGGGAATATAATGGGACAGTTTAAGGAGGAGAATATAATGGGACAGTGTATGGAGGGGAATATAATGGGACAGTATAAGGGGAATATAATTGGACAGTTTAAGGAGGAGAATATAATGGGACAGTGTAAGGAGGGGAATATAATGGGACAGTGCAAGGGGGAAATATAATGCGACAGTGTAAGGGGTGAATATAATGGGACAGTGTAAGGGGGGAATATAATGGGACAGAGTAAGGGGGGAATATAATGGGTCAGTGTAAGGGGAATATAATGGGACAGTCGAAGGGGGGAATATAATGGGACAGCTTAAGGGGGGAATATAATGGGAAAGTGTAAGGGGGGAATATAATGGGACTGTGTAAGGAGGGGAATATAATGGGACAGTGCAAGGGGGAAATATAATGCGACAGTGCAAGGGGTGTATATAATGGGACAGTGTAAGGGGGGAATATAATGGGACAGAGTAAGGGGGGAATATAATGGGTCAGTGTAAGGGGAATATAATGGGACAGTCGAAGCGGGGAATATAATGGGACAGCTTAAGGGGGGAATATAAAGGGAAAGTGTAAGTGGGGAATATAATGGGACTGTGTAAGCAGGGGAATATAATGGGACAGTGCAAGGGGGAATATAATGCGACAGTGTAAGGGGTGAATATAATGGGACAGTGTAAGGGGGGAATATAATGGGACAGAGTAAGGGGGGAATATAATGGGTCAGTGTAAGGGGAATATAATGGGACAGTCTAAGGGGGGGAATATAATGGGACAGCTTAAGGGGGGAATATAAAGGGAAAGTGTAAGGGGGGAATATAATGGGACAGTCTAAGGGGGGAATATAATGGGACAGTGTAAGGGGGGAATATAATGGGACAGTGTTAGGGTAGAATAAAATGGGACAGTGCAAGGGGGGAATATAATGGGACAGTGTCAGGGGGGAATATAATGGGACAGTATAAGGGGAATATAATGGGACAGTGTAAGGGGCGAATATAATGGGACAGTGTAAGGGGGGAATATAATGGGACAGTATAAGGGGAATATAGTGGGACAGTCTAAGGGGAATCTAATGGGACAGTGTAAGGGGGGAATATAATGGGACAGCTTAAGTGGGAATATAATGGCACAGTGTTAGGGGGGAATATAATGGGACAGTGTAAGGGGAATATAATGGGTCAGTGTAAGGGGGGAATATAATGGGACAGTGTAAGGGGGGAATATAATGGGACAGTGTATGGGGGAATATAATGGGACAGTGTAAGGGGGGAATATAATGGGACAGTGTAAGTGGGGCATATAATGGCACAGTGTAAGGGGAATATAATGGGTCAGTGTAAGTGGGGAATATAATGGCACAGTGTTAGGGGGGAATATAATGGGACAGTGTATGGGGGAATATAATGGGACAGTGTAAGGGTGGAATATAATGGGACAGTGTAAGGGGGGAATATAATGGGACAGCTTAAGGGGGGAATATAAAGGGAAAGTGTAAGGGGGGAATATAATGGGACAGTCTAAGGGGGGAATATAATGGGACAGTTTAAGGGGAATATAATGGGACTGTGTAAGGGGAATAGAATGGGACAGTGTTAGGGTGGAATAAAATGGGACAGTGTCAGGGGGGAATATAATGGGAGAGTGTAAGGGGGGAATAAAATGGGACAGTTTAAGGGGGGATATAATGGGACTGGGTAAAGGGAATATAATGGGACCGCTTAAGGGGGGAATATAATGGGACAGTGTCAGGGGGGAATATAATGGGACAGTATAAGGGGAATATAATGCCACAGTGTAAGGGGTGAATATAATGGGACAGTGTAAGGGGGGAATATAATGGGACAGAGTAAGGGGAGAATATAATGGGACAGTATAAGGGGAATATAATGGGACAGTGTAAGGGGGGAATATAATGGGACAGCTTAAGGGGGGAATATAATGGCACAGTTTAAGTGGGGAATATAATGGGACAGTGTAAGGCGAATATAATGTGTCAGTGTAAGGGGAATATAATGGGACAGTGTATGGGGGAATATAATGGGACTGTGTAAGGGGGGAATATAATGGGACAGCTTAAGGGGGGAATATGAAGGGAAAGTGTAAGCGGGGAATATAATGGGACAGTCTAAGGGGGGAATATAATGGGACAGTGTAAGGGGAATATAATGGGACTGTGTAAGGGGGGAATATAATGGGACAGTGTAAGGGGAATATAATGGGACTGTGTAAGGGGAATAGAATGGGACAGTGTTAGGGTGGAATAAAATGGAACAGTGCAAGGGTGGAATAAAATGGAACAGTGCAAGGGGGGAATATAATGGGACAGTGTCAGGGGGGAATATAATGGGACAGTATAAGGGGAATATAATGGGACAGTTTAAGGAGGAGAATATAATGGGACAGTGTATGGAGGGGAATATAATGGGACAGTATAAGGGGAATATAATTGGACAGTTTAAGGAGGAGAATATAATGGGACAGAGTAAGGGGGGAATATAATGGGTCAGTGTAAGGGGAATATAATGGGACAGTCGAAGGGGGGAATATAATGGGACAGCTTAAGGGGGGAATATAAAGGGAAAGTGTAAGGGGGGAATATAATGGGACTGTGTAAGGAGGGGAATATAATGGGACAGTGCAAGGGGGAAATATAATGCGACAGTGCAAGGGGTGTATATAATGGGACAGTGTAAGGGGGGAATATAATGGGACAGAGTAAGGGGGGAATATAATGGGTCAGTGTAAGGGGAATATAATGGGACAGTCGAAGGGGGGAATATAATGGGACAGCTTAAGGGGGGAATATAAAGGGAAAGTGTAAGTGGGGAATATAATGGGACTGTGTAAGCAGGGGAATATAATGGGACAGTGCAAGGGGGAATATAATGCGACAGTGTAAGGGGTGAATATAATGGGACAGTGTAAGGGGGGAATATAATGGGACAGAGTAAGGGGGGAATATAATGGGTCAGTGTAAGGGGAATATAATGGGACAGTCTAAGGGGGGGAATATAATGGGACAGCTTAAGGGGGGAATATAAAGGGAAAGTGTAAGGGGGGAATATAATGGGACAGTCTAAGGGGGGAATATAATGGGACAGTGTAAGGGGGGAATATAATGGGACAGTGTTAGGGTAGAATAAAATGGGACAGTGCAAGGGGGGAATATAATGGGACAGTGTCAGGGGGGAATATAATGGGACAGTATAAGGGGAATATAATGGGACAGTTTAAGGAGGAGAATATAATGGGACAGTGTAAGGAGGGGAATATAATAGGACAGTTTAAAGGGGGAATATAATGGGACAGTGTAAGGGGCGAATATAATGGGACAGTGTAAGGGGGGAATATAATGGGACAGTATAAGGGGAATATAGTGGGACAGTCTAAGGGGAATCTAATGGGACAGTGTAAGGGGGGAATATAATGGGACAGCTTAAGTGGGAATATAATGGCACAGTGTTAGGGGGGAATATAATGGGACAGTGTAAGGGGAATATAATGGGTCAGTGTAAGGGGGGAATATAATGGGACAGTGTAAGGGGGGAATATAATGGGACAGTGTATGGGGGAATATAATGGGACAGTGTAAGGGGGGAATATAATGGGACAGTGTAAGTGGGGCATATAATGGCACAGTGTAAGGGGAATATAATGGGTCAGTGTAAGTGGGGAATATAATGGCACAGTGTTAGGGGGGAATATAATGGGACAGTGTATGGGGGAATATAATGGGACAGTGTAAGGGTGGAATATAATGGGACAGTGTAAGGGGGGAATATAATGGGACAGCTTAAGGGGGGAATATAAAGGGAAAGTGTAAGGGGGGAATATAATGGGACAGTCTAAGGGGGGAATATAATGGAACAGTTTAAGGGGAATATAATGGGACTGTGTAAGGGGAATAGAATGGGACAGTGTTAGGGTGGAATAAAATGGGACAGTGTCAGGGGGGAATATAATGGGAGAGTGTAAGGGGGGAATAAAATGGGACAGTTTAAGGGGGGATATAATGGGACTGGGTAAAGGGAATATAATGGGACCGCTTAAGGGGGGAATATAATGGGACAGTGGAAGGGGGGAATATAATGGGACAGCTTAAGATGGGAATATAATGGGACAGTGTCAGGGGGGAATATAATGGGACAGTATAAGGGGAATATAATGCCACAGTGTAAGGGGTGAATATAATGGGACAGTGTAAGGGGGGAATATAATGGGACAGAGTAAGGGGAGAATATAATGGGACAGTATAAGGGGAATATAATGGGACAGTGTAAGGGGGGAATATAATGGGACAGCTTAAGGGGGGAATATAATGGCACAGTTTAAGTGGGGAATATAATGGGACAGTGTAAGGCGAATATAATGTGTCAGTGTAAGGGGAATATAATGGGACAGTGTATGGGGGAATATAATGGGACTGTGTAAGGCGGGAATATAATGGGACAGCTTAAGGGGGGAATATAACGGGAAAGTGTAAGGGGGGAATATAATGGGACAGTCTAAGGGGGGAATATAATGGGACAGTGTAAGGGGAATATAATGGGACTGTGTAAGGGGAATAGAATGGGACAGTGTTAGGGTGGAATAAAATGGGACAGTGTAAGGGGGGAATATAATGGGAGAGTGAAAAGGGGGAATATAATGGGACTATGTAAGGGGGGAATAGAATGGGACAGTGTAAGGGAGGAATCGAATGGGACAGTGTAAGGGGGGAATATAATGGGACAGTATAAGGGGAATATAATGGGACAGTTTAAGGAGGAGAATATAATGGAACAGTGTAAGGAGGGGAATATAATGGGACAGTTTAAGAGGAATATAATGGGACAGTGTAAAGGGGGAATATAATGGGACAGTGTAAGGGGTGAATATAATGGGACAGTGTAAGGGGTAATATAATGGGACAGTATAAGGGGATTATAGTGGGACAGTATAAGGGGAATATAATGGGTCAGTGTAAGGGGGGAATAAAATGGGACAGTGTAAGGGGGGAATATAGTGGGACAGTGTATGGGGGAATATAATGGGACAGTGTAAGGGGGGAATATAATGGGACAGTATAAGTGGGGCATATAATGGCACAGTGTAAGGTGGAATATAATGGGTCAGTGTAAGTGGGGAATATAATGGCACAGTGTAAGGGGGGAATATAATGGGACAGTGTAAGGGGGGAATATAATTGGGACAGTGTAATGGGGGAATATAATGCGACAGTATCAGGGGAATAGAATGGGACAGTGCAAGGGTGGAATAAAATGGGACAGTGGAAAGGGTGAATATAATGGGACAGTGTAAGGGTGGAATATAATGGGACTTTTTAAAGGGGGAAATATAATGGGACAGTGTAAGGGGGGAATATAATGGGCCAGTGTAAGGGGGGAATATAATGGGACAGTGTAAGGGGGGAATATAATGGGACAGTGTAAGAGGGGAATATAATGCGATAGCTTAAGGGGGGAATATAATGGGACAGGGTAAGAAGGGAATATAATGGGACAGTGTAAGGGGGGAATAGAATGGGAGAGTGTAAGGGGGGAATAGAATGGGAGAGTGTAAGGGGAATATAATGGGAGAATGTAAGGGGGGAATATAATGGGAGAGTGTAAGGGGGGAATAGAATGGGACAGTGCAAGGGTGGAATAAAATGGGACAGTGGAAGGAGTGAATATAATGGGACAGTGTAAGGGTGGAATATAATGGGACTATGTAAGGGTGGAATATAATGGGACAGTGTAAGGGGGGAATATAATTGGACAGTGTAAGGGGGGAATATAATGGGACAGTGTAAGGGGGGAATATAATGGGACAGTTTAAGGGGGGATATAATGGGACTGGGTAAAGGGAATATAATGGGACCGCTTAAGGGGGGAATATAATGGGATAGTGGAAGGGGGGAATATAATGGGACAGCTTAAGATGGGAATATAATGGGACAGTGTCAGGGGGGAATATAATGGGACAGTATAAGGGGAATATAATGGGACAGTTTAAGGAGGAGAATATAATGGGACAGTGTAAGGAGGGGAATATAATGGGACAGTGTAAGGGGGGAATATAATGCGACAGTGTAAGGGGTGAATATAATGGGACAGTGTAAGGGGGGAATATAATGGGACAGAGTAAGGGGGAATATAATGGGACAGTATAATGGGAATAAAATGGGACAGCTCAAGGGGGGAATATAAAGGGAAAGTGTAAGGGGGGAATATAATGGGACAGTCTAAGAGGGGAATATAATGGGACAGTGTAAGGGGAATATAATGGGACAGTGTAAGGGGGGAATATAATGGGACAGTGTATGGGGGAATATTATGGGACAGTGTAAGGGGGGAATATAATGGGACAGTGTAAGTGGGGCATATAATGGCACAGTGTAAGGGGAATATAATGGGTCAGTGTAAGTGGGGAATATAATGGCACAGTGTTAGGGGGGAATATAATGGGACAGTGTATGGGGGAATATAATGGGACAGTGTAAGGGTGGAATATAATGGGACAGTGTAAGGGGGGAATATAATGGGACAGCTTAAGGGGGGAATATAAAGGGAAAGTGTAAGGGGGGAATATAATGGGACAGTCTAAGGGGGGAATATAATGGGACAGTTTAAGGGGAATATAATGGGACTGTGTAAGGGGAATAGAATGGGACAGTGTTAGGGTGGAATAAACTGGGACAGTGTCAGGGGGGAATATAATGGGACAGTGTAAGGGGAATATAATGGGACTGTGTAAGGGGAATAGAATGGGACAGTGTTAGGGTGGAATAAAATGGGACAGTGTCAGGGGGGAATATAATGGGAGAGTGAAAGGGGGGAATCGAATGGGACTATGTAAGGGGGAAATATAATGGGACAGTGTAAGGGGGGAATATAATTGGACAGTGTAAGGGGGGAATATAATGGGACAGTGTAAGGGGGGAATATAATGGGACAGTTTAAGGGGGGATATAATGGGACTGGGTGAAGGGAATATAATGGGACCGCTTAAGGGGGGAATATAATGGGATAGTGGAAGGGGGGAATATAATGGGACAGCTTAAGATGGGAATATAATGGGACAGTGTCAGGGGGGAATATAATGGGACAGTATAAGGGGAATATAATGGGACAGTTTAAGGAGGAGAATATAATGGGACAGTGTAAGGAGGGGAATATAATGGGACAGTGCAAGGGGGGAATATAATGCGACAGTGTAAGGGGTGAATATAATGGGACAGTGTAAGGGGGGAATATAATGGGACAGAGTAAGGGGGAATATAATGGGACAGTATAATGGGAATAAAATGGGACAGTGTAAGGGGGGAATATAATGGGACAGCTTAAGAGGGGAATATAATGGGACAGCTTAAGGGGGGAATATGAAGGGAAAGTGTAAGGGGGGAATATAATGGGACAGTCTAAGGGGGGAATATAATGGGACAGTGTAAGGGGAATATAATGGGACTGTGTAAGGGGGGAATATAATGGGACAGTGTAAGGGGAATATAATGGGACTGTGTAAGGGGAATAGAATGGGACAGTGTTAGGGTGGAATAAAATGGAACAGTGCAAGGGGGGAATATAATGGGACAGTGTCAGGGGGGAATATAATGGGACAGTATAAGGGGAATATAATGGGACAGTTTAAGGAGGAGAATATAATGGGACAGTGTATGGAGGGGAATATAATGGGACAGTATAAGGGGAATATAATTGGACAGTTTAAGGAGGAGAATATAATGGGACAGTGTAAGGAGGGGAATATAATGGGACAGTGCAAGGGGGAAATATAATGCGACAGTGTCAGGGGTGAATATAATGGGACAGTGTAAGGGGGGAATATAATGGGACAGAGTAAGGGGGGAATATAATGGGTCAGTGTAAGGGGAATATAATGGGACAGTCTAAGGGGGGAATATAATGGGACAGCTTAAGGGGGAAATATAAAGGGAAAGTGTAAGGGGGGAATATAATGGGACAGTCTAAGGGGGGAATATAATGGGACAGTCTAAGGGGGGAATATAATGGGACTGTGCAAGGGGAATAGAATGGGACAGTGTTATTGTAGAATAAAATGGGACAGTGCAAGGGGGGAATATAATGGGACAGTGTAAGGGGGGAATATAATGGGACAGAGTAAGGGGGGAATATAATGGGTCAGTGTAAGGGGAATATAATGGGACAGTCTAAGGGGGGAATATAATGGGACAGCTTAAGGGGGGAATATAAAGGGAAAGTGTAAGGGGGGAATATAATGGGACAGTCTAAGAGGGGAATATAATGGGACAGTGTAAGGGGAATATAATGGGTCAGTGTAAGGGGGGAATATAATGGGACAGTGTAAGGGGGGAATATAATGGGACAGTGTATGGGGGAATATTATGGGACAGTGTAAGGGGGGAATATAATGGGACAGTGTAAGTGGGGCATATAATGGCACAGTGTAAGTGGAATATAATGGGTCAGTGTAAGTGGGGAATATAATGGCACAGTGTTAGGGGGGAATATAATGGGACAGTGTATGGGGGAATATAATGGGACAGTGTAAGGGTGGAATATAATGGGACAGTGTAAGGGGGGAATATAATGGGACAGCTTAAGGGGGGAATATAAAGGGAAAGTGTAAGTTGGGAATATAATGGGACAGTCTAAGGGGGGAATATAATGGGACAGTTTAAGGGGAATATAATGGGACTGTGTAAGGGGAATAGAATGGGACAGTGTTAGGGTGGAATAAACTGGGACACTGTCAGGGGGGAATATAATGGGAGAGTGAAAGGGGGGAATATAATGGGACTATGTAAGGGGGGAATATAATGGGACAGTGTAAGGGGGGAAGAAAATGGGACAGTTTAAGGGGGGATATAATGGGACTGGGTAAAGGGAATATAATGGGACCGCTTAAGGGGGGAATATAATGGGACAGTGGAAGGGGGGAATATAATGGGACAGCTTAAGATGGGAATATAATGGGACAGTGTCAGGGTGGTATATAATGGGACAGTATAAGGGGAATAGAATGGGACAGTATAAGGGAATATAATGGGACAGTTTAAGGAGGGGAATATAATGGGACAGTGTAAGGGGAATATAATGGGACACTGCAATGGGGAAATATAATGCGACAGTGTAAGGGGTGAATATAATGGGACAG
This sequence comes from Pristiophorus japonicus, assembly GCF_044704955.1. NCBI lineage: Eukaryota > Metazoa > Chordata > Chondrichthyes > Pristiophoridae > Pristiophorus > Pristiophorus japonicus. The sequence goes on along the minus strand of NW_027254715.1, from coordinate 106,716 downwards.
TGTAAGGGGGGAATATAATGGGACAGAGTAAGGGGAGAATATAATGGGACAGTATAAGGGGAATATAATGGGACAGTGTAAGGGGGGAATATAATGGGACAGCTTAAGGGGGGAATATAATGGCACAGTGTAAGGGGGGAATATAATGGGACAGTGTAAGGGGAATATAATGGGTCAGTGTAAGGGGAATATAATGGGACAGTGTATGGGGGAATATAATGGGAGAGTGTAAGGGGGGAATATAATGGGACAGTGTAAGGGGGGAATATAATGGGACAGCTTAATGGGGGAATATAATGGGAAAGTGTAAGGGGGGAATATAATGGGACAGTCTAAGGGGGGAATATAATGGGACAGTGTAAGGGGAATATAATGAGACTGTGTAAGGGGGGAATATAATGGGACAGTGTAAGGGGGGAATATAATGGGTCAGTGTAAGGGGAATATAATGGGACAGTGTATGGGGGAATATAATGGGAGAGTGTAAAGGGGGAATATAATGGGACAGTGTAAGGGGGGAATATAATGGGACAGCTTAAGGGGGGAATATAAAGGGAAAGTGTAAGGGGGGAATATAATGGGACAGTCTAAGAGGGGAATATAATGGGACAGTGTAAGGGGAATATAATGGGTCAGTGTAAGGGGGGAATATAATGGGACAGTGTAAGGGGGGAATATAATGGGACAGTGTATGGGGGAATATTATGGGACAGTGTAAGGGGGGAATATAATGGGACAGTGTAAGTGGGGCATATAATGGCACAGTGTAAGGGGAATATAATGGGTCAGTGTAAGTGGGGAATATAATGGCACAGTGTTAGGGGGGAATATAATGGGACAGTGTATGGGGGAATATAATGGGACAGTGTAAGGGTGGAATATAATGGGACAGTGTAAGGGGGGAATATAATGGGACAGCTTAAGGGGGGAATATAAAGGGAAAGTGTAAGGGGGGAATATAATGGGACAGTCTAAGGGGGGAATATAATGGGACAGTTTAAGGGGAATATAATGGGACTGTGTAAGGGGAATAGAATGGGACAGTGTTAGGGTGGAATAAACTGGGACAGTGTCAGGGGGGAATATAATGGGACAGTGTAAGGGGAATATAATGGGACTGTGTAAGGGGAATAGAATGGGACAGTGTTCGGGTGGAATAAAATGGGACAGTGTCAGGGGGGAATATAATGGGAGAGTGAAAGGGGGGAATCGAATGGGACTATGTAAGGGGGAAATATAATGGGACAGTGTAAGGGGGGAATATAATTGGACAGTGTAAGGGGGGAATATAATGGGACAGTGTAAGGGGGGAATATAATGGGACAGTTTAAGGGGGGATATAATGGGACTGGGTAAAGGGAATATAATGGGACCGCTTAAGGGGGGAATATAATGGGATAGTGGAAGGGGGGAATATAATGGGACAGCTTAAGATGGGAATATAATGGGACAGTGTCAGGGGGGAATATAATGGGACAGTATAAGGGGAATATAATGGGACAGTTTAAGGAGGAGAATATAATGGGACAGTGTAAGGAGGGGAATATAATGGGACAGTGCAAGGGGGGAATATAATGCGACAGTGTAAGGGGTGAATATAATGGGACAGTGTAAGGGGGGAATATAATGGGACAGAGTAAGGGGGAATATAATGGGACAGTATAATGGGAATAAAATGGGACAGTGTAAGCGGGGAATATAATGGGACAGCTGAAGGGGGGAATATAATGGGACAGCTTAAGGGGGGAATATGAAGGGAAAGTGTAAGGGGGGAATATAATGGGACAGTCTAAGGGGGGAATATAATGGGACAGTGTAAGGGGAATATAATGGGACTGTGTAAGGGGGGAATATAATGGGACAGTGTAAGGGGAATATAATGGGACTGTGTAAGGGGAATAGAATGGGACAGTGTTAGGGTGGAATAAAATGGAACAGTGCAAGGGGGGAATATAATGGGACAGTGTCAGGGGGGAATATAATGGGACAGTATAAGGGGAATATAATGGGACAGTTTAAGGAGGAGAATATAATGGGACAGTGTATGGAGGGGAATATAATGGGACAGTATAAGGGGAATATAATTGGACAGTTTAAGGAGGAGAATATAATGGGACAGTGTAAGGAGGGGAATATAATGGGACAGTGCAAGGGGGAAATATAATGCGACAGTGTCAGGGGTGAATATAATGGGACAGTGTAAGGGGGAAATATAATGGGACAGAGTAAGGGGGGAATATAATGGGTCAGTGTAAGGGGAATATAATGGGACAGTCTAAGGGGGGAATATAATGGGACAGCTTAAGGGGGGAATATAAAGGGAAAGTGTAAGGGGGGAATATAATGGGACAGTCTAAGGGGGGAATATAATGGGACAGTCTAAGGGGGGAATATAATGGGACAGTCTAAGGGGGGAATATAATGGGACTGTGCAAGGGGAATAGAATGGGACAGTGTTAGGGTAGAATAAAATGGGACAGTGCACGGGGGGAATATAATGGGACAGTGTAAGGGGGGAATATAATGGGACAGAGTAAGGGGGGAATATAATGGGTCAGTGTAAGGGGAATATAATGGGACAGTCTAAAGGGGGAATATAATGGGACAGCTTAAGGGGGGAATATAAAGGGAAAGTGTAAGGGGGGAATATAATGGGACAGTCTAAGAGGGGAATATAATGGGACAGTGTAAGGGGAATATAATGGGTCAGTGTAAGGGGGGAATATAATGGGACAGTGTAAGGGGTGAATATAATGGGACAGTGTATGCGGGAATATTATGGGACAGTGTAAGGGGGGAATATAATGGGACAGTGTAAGTGGGGCATATAATGGCACAGTGTAAGGGGAATATAATGGGTCAGTGTAAGTGGGGAATATAATGGCACAGTTTTAGGGGGGAATATAATGGGACAGTGTATGGGGGAATATAATGGGACAGTGTAAGGGTGGAATATAATGGGACAGTGTAAGGGGGGAATATAATGGGACAGCTTAAGGGGGGAATATAAAGGGAAAGTGTAAGGGGGGAATATAATGGGACAGTCTAAGGGGGGAATATAATGGGACAGTTTAAGGGGAATATAATGGGACTGTGTAAGGGGAATAGAATGGGACAGTGTTAGGGTGGAATAAACTGGGACAGTGTCAGGGGGGAATATAATGGGAGAGTGAAAGGGGGGAATATAATGGGACTATGTAAGGGGGGAATATAATGGGACAGTGTAAGGGGGGAAGAAAATGGGACAGTTTAAGGGGGGATATAATGGGACTGGGTAAAGGGAATATAATGGGACCGCTTAAGGGGGGAATATAATGGGACAGTGGAAGGGGGGAATATAATGGGACAGCTTAAGATGGGAATATAATGGGACAGTGTCAGGGTGGTATATAATGGGACAGTATAAGGGGAATAGAATGCGACAGTATAAGGGAATATAATGGGACAGTTTAAGGAGGGGAATATAATGGGACAGTGTAAGGGGAATATAATGGGACACTGCAATGATGAAATATAATGCGACAGTGTAAGGGGTGAATATAATGGGATAGTGTAAGGGGGGAATATAATGGGACAGAGTAAGGGGAGAATATAATGGGACAGTATAAGGGGAATATAATGGGACAGTGTAAGGGGGGAATATAATGGGACAGCTTAAGGGGGGAATATAATGGCACAGTGTAAGGGGGGAATATAATGGGACAGTGTAAGGGGAATATAATGGGTCAGTGTAAGGGGAATATAATGGGACAGTGTATGGGGGAATATAATGGGAGAGTGTAAGGGGGGAATATAATGGGACAGTGTAAGGGGGGAATATAATGGGACAGCTTAATGGGGGAATATAATGGGAAAGTGTAAGGGGGGAATATAATGGGACAGTCTAAGGGGGGAATATAATGGGACAGTGTAAGGGGAATATAATGGGACTGTGTAAGGGGAATAAAATGGGACAGTGGAAGGGGTGAATATAATGGGACAGTGTAAGGGTGGAATATAATGGGACTATGTAAGGGGGGAATATAATGGGCCAGTGTAAGGGGTGAATATAATGGGACTGTGGAAGCGGGGAATATCATGTGACAGTGAAATGGGGGAATATAATTGGGACAATGTAATGGGGGAATATAATGCGACAGTATAAGGGGAATAGAATGGGACAGTGCAAGGGTGGAATAAAATGGGACAGTTGAAGGGGTGAATATAATGGGACAGCTTAAGATGGGAATATAATGGGACAGTGTCAGGGGGGAATATAATGGGACAGTATAAGGGGAATATAATGCCACAGTGTAAGGGGTGAATATAATGGGACAGTGTAAGGGGGGAATATAATGGGACAGAGTAAGGGGAGAATATAATGGGACAGTATAAGGGGAATATAATGGGACAGTGTAAGGGGGGAATATAATGGGACAGCTTAAGGGGGGAATATAATGGCACAGTTTAAGTGGGGAATATAATGGGACAGTGTAAGGGGAATATAATGTGTCAGTGTAAGGGGAATATAATGGGACAGTGTATGGGGGAATATAATGGGACAGTGTAAGGGGGGAATATAATGGGACAGTGTAAGGGGGGAATATAATGGGACAGCTTAAGGGAAGAATATAATGGGAAAGTGTAAGGGGGGAATATAATGGGACAGTCTAAGGGGGGAATATAATGGGACAGTGTAAGGGGAATATAATGGGACTGTGTAAGGGGAATAGAATGGGACAGTGTTAGGGTGGAATATAATGGGACGATGTAAGGGGGGAATATAATGGGACAGTGTAAGGGGGGAATATAATGGGCCAGTGGAAGAGGGGAATATAATGGGCTAGTGGAAGGGGGGAATAGAATAGGACAGTGTAAGGGCTAATCGAATGGGACAGTGTTAGGGGGGAATATAATGTGATAGTGTCAGGGGGGAATATAATGGGACAGTATAAGGGGAATATAATGGGACAGTTTAAGGAGGAGAATATAATGGGACAGTGTAAGGAGGGGAATATAATGGGACAGTTTAAGAGGAATATAATGGGACAGTGTAAAGGGGGAATATAATGGGACAGTGTAAGGGGCGAATATAATGGGACAGTGTAAGGGGTAATATAATGGGACAGTATAAGGGGAATATAGTGGGACAGTATAAGGGGAATATAATGGGACAATGTAAGGGGGGAATATAATGGGACAGCTTAAGTGGGAATATAATGGCACAGTGTTAGGGGGGAATATAATGGGACAGTGTAAGGGGAATATAATGGGTCAGTGTAAGGGGGGAATATAATGTGACAGTGTAAGGGGGGAATATAGTGGGACAGTGTATGGGGGAATATAATGGGACAGTGTAAGGGGAGAATATAATGGGACAGTATAAGTGGGGCATATAATGGCACAGTGTAAGGTGGAATATAATGGGTCAGTGTAAGTGGGGAATATAATGGCACAGTGTTAGGGGGGGATTATAATGGGACAGTGTATGGGGGAATATAATGGGACAGTGTAAGGGTGAAATATAATGGGACAGTGTAAGGGGGGAATATAATGGGACAGCTTCAGGGTGGAATAAAATGGGACAGTGTCAGGGGGGAATATAATGGGAGAGTGAAAGGGGGGAATATAATGGGACTATGTAAGGGGGGAATATAATGGGACAGTGTAAGGGGGGAATAAAATGGGACAGTTTAAGGGGGGATATAATGGGACTGGGTAAAGGGAATATAATGGGACCGCTTAAGGGGGGAATATAATGGGACAGTGGAAGGGGGGAATATAATGCGACAGTGTCAGGGGTGAATATAATGGGACAGTGTCAGGGGGGTATATAATGGGACAGTATAAGGGGAATAGAATGGGACAGTATAAGGGAATATAATGGGACAGTTTAAGGAGGGGAATATAATGGGACAGTGTAAGGGGAATATAATGGGACACTGCAAGGGGGAAATATAATGCGACAGTGTCAGGGGTGAATATAATGGGACAGTGTAAGGGGGGAATATAATGGGACAGAGTAAGGGGAGAATATAATGGGACAGTATAAGGGGAATATAATGGGACAGTGTAAGGGGGGAATATAATGGGACAGCTTAAGGGGGGAATATAATGGCACAGTGTAAGGGGGGAATATCATGGGACAGTGTAAGGGGAATATAATGGGTCAGTGTAAGGGGAATCTAATGGGACAGTGTATGGGGGAATATAATGGGAGAGTGTAAGGGGGGAATATAATGGGACAGTCTAAGGGGGGAATATAATGGGACAGTGTAAGGGGAATATAATGGGACTGTGTAAGGGGAATAAAATGGGACAGTGGAAGGGGTGAATATAATGGGACAGTGTAAGGGTGGAATATAATGGGACTATGTAAGGGGGGAATATAATGGGCCAGTGTAAGGGGGGAATATAATGGGACTGTGGAAGCGGGGAATATCATGTGACAGTGAAATGGGGGAATATAATTGGGACAATGTAATGGGGGAATATAATGCGACAGTATAAGGGGAATAGAATGGGACAGTGCGAGGGTGGAATAAAATGGGACAGTTGAAGGGGTGAATATAATGGGACAGTGTAAGGGGGGAATATAATCGGACTATGTAAGGGGGGAATATAATGGGCCAGTGTAAGGGGGGAATATAATGGGCCAGTGTAAGGGGGGAATATAATGGGACAGTGTAAAGGGGGAATATAATGGGTCAGTGTAAGGGGAAGATGTTAACAAATATGATGTGATTGGGATTACGGAGACGTGGCTCCAGGATGATCAGGGCTGGGAACTCAACATTCAGGGGTATTCAACATTCAGGAAGGATAGAATAAAAGGAAAAGGAGGTGGGGTAGCATTGCTGGTTAAAGAGGAGATTAATGCAATAGTTAGGAAAGACATTAGCTTGGATGATGTGGAATCTATATGGGTAGAGCTGCAGAACACCAAAGGGCAAAAAACGTTAGTAGGAGTTGTGTACAGACCTCCAAACAGTAATAGGGATGTTGGGGAGGGCATCAAACAGGAAATTAGGGGTGCATGCAATAAAGGTGCAGCAGTTATAATGGGTGACTTTAATATGCACATAGATTGGGCTAGCCAAACTGGAAGCAATACGGTGGAGGAGGATTTCCTGGAGTGCATAAGGGATGGTTTTCTAGACCAATATGTTGAGGAACCAACTAGGGGGGAGGCCATCTTAGACTGGGTGTTGTGTAATGAGAGAGGATTAATTAGCAATCTCATTGTGCGAGGCCCCTTGGGGAAGAGTGACCATAATATGGTGGAATTCTGCATTAGGATGGAGAATGAAACAGTTAATTCAGAGACCATGGTCCAGAACTTAAAGAAGGGTAACTTTGAAGGTATGAGGCGTGAATTGGCTAGGATAGATTGGCGAATGATACTTAGGGGGTTGACTGTGGATGGGCAATGGCAGACATTTAGAGACCGCATGGATGAAGTACAACAATTGTACATTCCTGTCTGGCGTAAAAATAAAAAGGGGAAGGTGGCTCAACCGTGGCTATCTAGGGAAATCAGGGATAGTATTAAAGCCAAGGAAGTGGCATACAAATTTGCCAGAAATAGCAGCGAACCTGGGGACTGGGAGAAATTTAGAACTCAGCAGAGGAGGACAAAGGGTTTGATTAGGACAGGGAAAATGGAGTACGAGAAGAAGCTTGCAGGGAACATTAAGGCGGATTGCAAAAGTTTCTATAGGTATGTAAAGAGAAAAAGGTTGGTGAAGACAAACGTAGGTCCCCTGCAGTCAGAATCAGGGGAAGTCATAACGGGGAACAAAGAAATGGCGGATCAATTGAACAAGTACTTTGGTTCGGTATTCACTAAGGAGGATACAAACAACCTTCCGGATATAAAAGGGGTCAGAGGGTCTAGTAAGGAAGAGGAACTGAGGGAAATCTTTATTAGTCGGGAAATTGTGTTGGGGAAATTGATGGGATTGAAGGCCGATAAATCCCCAGGGCCTGATGGACTGCATCCTAGAGTACTTAAGGAGGTGGCCTTGGAAATAGCGGATGCATTGACAGTCATTTTCCAACATTCCATTGACTCTGGATCAGTTCCTATGGAGTGGAGGGTAGCCAATGTAACCCCACTTTTTAAAAAAGGAGGGAGAGAGAAAACAGGGAATTATAGACCGGTCAGCCTGACCTCAGTAGTGGGTAAAGTGATGGAATCAATTATTAAGGATGTCATAGCAGTGCATCTGGAAAATGGTGACATGATAGGTCCAAGTCAGCATGGATTTGTGAAAGGGAAATCATGCTTGACAAATCTTCTGGAATTTTTTGAGGATGTTTCCAGTAAAGTGGACAAGGGAGAACCAGTTGATGTGGTATATTTGGACTTTCAGAAGGCTTTCGACAAGGTCCCACACAAGAGATTAATGTGCAAAGTTAAAGCACATGGGATTGGGGGTAGTGTGCTGACGTGGATTGAGAACTGGTTGTCAGACAGGAAGCAAAGAGTAGGAGTGAACGGGTACTTTTCAGAATGGCAGGCAGTGACTAGTGGAGTGCCGCAAGGTTCTGTGCTGGGGCCCCAGCTGTTTACATTGTACATTAATGATTTAGACGAGGGGATTAAATGCAGTATCTCCAAATTTGCGGATGATACTAAGTTGGGTGGCAGTGTGAGCTGCGAGGAGGATGCTATTAGGCTGCAGAGTGACTTGGATAGGTTAGGTGAGTGGGCAAATGCATGGCAGATGAAGTATAATGTGGATAAATGTGAGGTTATCCACTTTGGTGGTAAAAACAGAGAGACAGACTATTATCTGAATGGTGACAGATTAGGAAAAGGGAAGGTGCAACGAGACCTGGGTGTCATGGTACATCAGTCATTGAAGGTTGGCATGCAGGTACAGCAGGCGGTTAAGAAAGCAAATGGCATGTTGGCCTTCATAGCGAGGGGATTTGAATACAGGGGCAGGGAGGTGTTGCTACAGTTGTGCAGGGCCTTGGTGAGGCCACACCTGGAGTATTGTGTACAGTTTTGGTCTCCTAACTTGAGGAAGGACATTCTTACTATTGAGGGAGTGCAGCGAAGGTTCACCAGACTGATTCCCGGGATGGCGGGACTGACCTATCAAGAAAGATTGGATCAATTGGGATTGTATTCACTGGAGTTCAGAAGAATGAGAGGGGACCTCATAGAAACGTTTAAAATTCTGACGGGTTTAGACAGGTTAGATGCAGAAAGAATGTTCCCAATGTTGGGGAAGTCCAGAACCAGGGGTCACAGTCTGAGGATAAGGGGTAAGCCATTTAGGACCGAGATGAGGAGAAACTTCTTCACCCAGAGAGTGGTGAACCTGTGGAATTCTCTACCACAGAAAATAGTTGAGGCCAATTCACTAAATATATTCAAAAGGGAGTTAGATGAAGTCCTTACTACTCGGGGGATCAAGGGTTATGGCGAGAAAGCAGGAAGGGGGTACTGAAGTTTCATGTTCAGCCATGAACTCATTGAATGGCGGTGCAGGCTAGAAGGGCTGAATGGCCTGCTCCTGCACCTATTTTCTATGTTTCTATGTTTCTATAATGCGATAGCTTAAGGGGGGAATATATTGGGACAGTGTAAACAGAATATAATGGGACAGTGCAATGGGAATATAATGGGACAGTGTAATGGGAATATATTGGGACAGTGTAAAGGGGGTATATAATGGGACAGTGTAAGGGGAATATAATGGGACTGTGTAAGGGGGGAATATAATGGGACCGTGTAAGGGGGGAATATAATGGGACAGTGTAAGGGGGGTATATAATGGGACAGTGTAAGGGGAATATAATGGGACTGTGTAAGGGGAATATAATGGGACTGTGTAAGGGGGGAATATAATGGGACAGTGTAAGGGGAATATAATGGGACTGTGTAAGGGGGGAATATAATGGGACAGTGTAAGGGGAATATAATGGGACTGTGGAAGGGGGGAATATAATGGGACAGTGTAAGGGGGGAATATAATGGGCCAGTGTAAGGGGGGTATATAATGGGACAGTCTAAGGGGAATAGAATGGGAGAGTGTTAGGGTGGAATAAAATGTGACAGTGTAAGGGGGGAATATAATGGGAGAGTGAAAAGGGGGAATATAATGGGACTATGTAAGGGGGGAATATAATGGGACAGTGTAAGGGGGGAATATAATGGGCCAGTGGAAGAGGGGAATATAATGGGCCAGTGGAAGGGGGGAATAGAATGGGACAGTATAAGGGGGGAATCGAATGGGACAGTGTTAGGGGGGAATATAATGTGATAGTTTAACGGTGGAATATAATGGGACAGTTTAAGGGGGGAATATAATGGGTCAGTGTAAGTTGGGAATATAATGGGACAGGGTAAGGGGGGAATCAAATGGGAGAGTGTAAGGTGGGAATATAATGGGACAGTGTAAAGGGAATATAATGGGACAGTGTAAAGGGAATATAATGGGACAGTGAACGGGGGGAATATAATGGGACAGTGTAACGGGGGAATAGAATGGGAGAGTGTAAGGGGAATATAATGGGAGAGTGTAAGGGGGGAATATAATGGGACAGTGTAAACAGAATATAATGGGACAGTGCAATGGGAATATATTGGGACAGTGTAATGGGAATATATTGGGACAGTGTAATGGGAATATAATGGGACAGTGTAACGGGGGAATATAATGGGACAGTTTAAGGGGGGAATATAATGGGACAGTGTATGGGGAATATAATGGGACAGCTTAAGGGGGGAATATAATGGGACAGTGTTAGGGGGAATACAATGGGACAGTGTAAAGGGGGAATAAAATGGGACAGAGTATGGGGAATATAATGGGACAGTATAAGGGGAATATAATGGGACAGTGTAAGGGGAATATAATGGGACAGTGCAAGGGGGGAATATGATCGGACAGCTGAAGGGGGGAATATAATGGGACAGTGTAAGGGGGGAATATAATGGACAGTGTAAGGGGAATATAATGGGTCAGTGTAAGGGGAATATAATGGGACAGTGTATGGGTGAATATAATGGGACAGTGTAAGGGGGGAATATAATGGGACAGTGTAAGGGGGGAATATAATGGGACAGCTTAAGGGGGGAATATAAAGGGACAGTGTAAGGGGAATATAATGGGACTGTGTAAGGGGGGAATATAATTGGACAGTGTAAGGGGGGAATATAATGGGACAGTGTAAGGGGGGTATATAATGGGACATTGTAAGGGGAATAGAATGGGACTGTGGAAGCGGGGAATATCATGTGACAGTGTAATGGGGGAATATAATTGGGACAATGTAATGGGGGAATATAATGCGACAGTATAAGGGGAATAGAATGGGACAGTGCAAGGGTGGAATAAAATGGGACAGTTGAAGGGGTGAATATAATGGGACAGTGTAAGGGTGGAATATAATCGGACTATGTAAGGGGGGAATATAATGGGCCTGTATAAGGGGGGAATATAATGGGCCAGTGTAAGGGGGGAATATAATGGGACAGTGTAAACGGGGAATATAATGCGATAGCTTAAGGGGGGAATATATTGGGACAGTGTAAACAGAATATAATTGGACAGTGCAATGGGAATATAATGGGACAGTGTAATGGGAATATATTGGGACAGTGTAAGGGGGGTATATAATGGGACAGTGTAAGGGGAATATAATGGGACTGTGTAAGGGGGGAATGTAATGGGACAGTGTAAGGGGGGAATATAATGGGACAGTGTAAGGGGGGTATATAATGGGACAGTGTAAGGGGAATATAATGGGACTGTGTAAGGGGAATATAATGGGACTGTGTAAGGGGGGAATATAATGGGACAGTGTAAGGGGAATATAATGGGACTGTGTAAGGGGGGAATATAATGGGACAGTGTAAGGGGAATATAATGGGACTGTGTAAGGGGGGAATATAATGGGACAGTGTAAGGGGGGAATATAATGGGCCAGTGTAAGGGGGGTATATAATGGGACAGTCTAAGGGGAATAGAATGGGAGAGTGTTAGGGTGGAATAAATTGTGACAGTGTAAGGGGGGAATATAATGGGAGAGTGTAAGGGGGGAATGTAATGGGACTATGTAAGGGGAATATAATGGGACTGTGGAAGCGGGGAATATATTGGGACTGTGGAAGCGGGGAATATCATGTGACAGTGTAAGGGGGGAATATAATTGGGACAATATAATGGGGGAATATAATGCGACAGTATAAGGGGAATAGAATGGGACAGTGCAAGGGTGGAATAAAATGGGACAGTGGAAGGGGTGAATATAATGGGACAGTGTCAGGGGGGAATATAATGGGACAGTGTAAGGGGGGAATATAATGGGACAGTGTAAGGGGGGAATAGAATGGGAGAGTGTAATGGGAATATAATGGGACAGTGTAATGGGAATATATTGGAACACTGTAAAGGGAATATAATGGGAGAGTGTAAGGGGGGAATATAATGGGACAGTGTAAGGGGGGAATATAATGCGGTAGCTTAAGGGGGAAATATAATGGGACAGGGTAAGGGGGGAATATAATGGGACAGTGTTAAGGGAATATAATGGGACAGTGTAATGGGAATATAATGGGACAGTGTAATGGGAATATAATGGGACAGTGTAATGGGAATATATTGGGACAGTTTAAAGGGAATATAATGGCACAGTGTAAGGGGGGAATATAATGGGAGAGTGTAAGGGGGGAATATAATGGGACAGTGTAAGGGGGGAATATAATGGGACAGTTTAAGGGGGGAATATAATAGGACAGTTTAAACGGTGATATAATGGGACCGGGTAAAGGGAATATAATGGGACAGCTTATGGGGGGAATATAATGGGACAGTGTAAGGGGGAAATATAATGGGACAGCTTAAGGGGGGAATATAATCGGACAGTCTGAGGGGGGAATATAATAAGACAGTATAAGGGGAATATAATGGGACAGTATAAGGAGGGGAATATAATGGGACAGTGTAAGGGGAATATAATGGGACAGTGCAAGTGGGGGAGTATAATGGGACAGCTGAAGTGGGGAATACAACGGGACAGTGCAAGGGGCGAACATAATGTGACATTGTAAGGGGAATATAATGCGACAGTGTAAGGGGGGAATATAATGGGACAGTGTGAGGGGAATATAATGGGTCAGTGTAAGGGGTATATAATGGGACATTGTATGGGGGAATGTAATGAGACAGTGTAAGGGGGGAATATAATGGCACAGTATAAGGGGGGAATATAATGGGACAGTGTAAGGGGGGAATATAATGGGAGAGTGTAAAGGGAACATAATGGGACTGTGTAATGGAAATATAATGGGACAGTGTAATGGGAATATATTGGGACAGTGTGAAGGGAAAATAATGGGAGAGTGTAAGGGGGGAATATAATGAGACAGTGGAAGGGGGGAATATAATGGGACAGTGTAAAGGGAATATAATGGGACAGTGTAAGGGGGGAATAGAATGGGAGAGTGTAAGGGGGGAATAGAATGGGAGAGTGTAAGGGGGGAATATAATGGGACAGTGTAGAGGGGAATATAATGGGACAGTTTAAGGGGGGATATAATGGGACTGGGTCAAGGGAATATAATGGGACAGCTTAAGCGGGGAATATAATGGGACAGTGGAAGGGGGGAATATAATGGGACAGCTTCAGAGGGGAATATAATGGGACAGTGTCAGGGGGGAATATAATGGGACAGTATAAGGGGAATATAATGGGACAGTTTAAGGAGGAGAATATAATGGGACAGTATAAGGAGGGGAATATAATGGGACAGTGAAAGGGGAATATAATGGGACAGTGCAAGGGGGAAATATAATGGGACAGTGGAACGGGTGAATATAATGGGACAGTGTAAGGGGGAAATATAATGGGACAGTGTAAGGGGGGAATATAATGGGACAGTATCAGGGGAATATAATGGGACAGTGCATGGGGGAAATATAATGGGACAGTGTAATGGGTGAATATAATGGGACAGTGTAAGGGGGGAATATAATGGGACAGCTTAAGGGGGGAATATAATGGGACAGTGCATGGGGGGAATATAATGGGACAGTGTAACGGGTGAATATAATGGGACAGTGTAAGGGGGGAATATAATGGGACAGCTTAAGGGGGGAATATAATGGGACAGTCGACGGGGGGAATATAATGGGACAGTGTTCGGGGAATATAATGGGACTGCGTAAGGGGGGAATATAATGGGACAGTGTAAGGGGGAAATATAATGAGACAGTGTAAGGGGGGTATATAATGGGACAGTGTAAGGGGAATAGAATGGGCCAATGTAAGGATGGAATAAAATGGGACAGTGTAAGGGGGGAATATAATGGGAGAGTGTAAGGGGGGAATATAATGGGACTATGTAAGGGGGGAATATAATGGGACAGTGTAAGGGGGGAATATAATGGGCCAGTGTAAGAGGGGAATATAATGGGACAGTGTAAGGGGGGAATAGAATGGGACAGTGTAAGGGGGGAATCGAATGGGACAGTGTTAGGGGGGAATATAATGCGATAGTTTAACAGTGGAATATCATGGGACAGTTTAAGGGGGGAATATAATGGGACAGTGTAAGTTGGGAATATAATGGGACAGTGTAAGGGGGGAATCAAATGGGAGAGTGTAAGGTGGGAATATAATGGGACAGTGTAAGGGGTGTATATAATGGTACAGTGTAAGGGGAATAGAATGGGACAGTGTAAAGTGAATATAATGAGACAGTGTAATGGGAATATAATGGGACAGTGGAATGGGAATATATAGGGACAGAGTAAAGGGAATATAATGGGAGAGAGTAAGGGGAGAATATTATGGGAGAGTGTAAGGGGGGAATATAATGGGACAGTGTAAGGGGGGAATATAATGGGACAATTTCAGGGGGGATATAATGGGACAGGGTTAAGGGAATATAATGGGACAGCTTAAGGGGGGAATATAATGGGACAGTGTAAGGGTAATATAATCGGTCAGTGTAAGGGGAATATAATGTAACAGTGTATGGGGGAATATAATGGGACAGTGTAAGGGGGGAATATAATGGGACAGTGTAAGGGGGGAATATAATGGGACAGTGTAAGTGGGGAATATAATGGGACAGTGTAAGGGGAATATAATGGGACAGTGCAAGGGGGGAATAGAATGGGAGAGTGTAAGGGGAATATAATGGGAGAGTGTAAGGGGAATATAATGGGAGAGTGTAAGGGGGGAATATAATGGGAGAGTGTAAAGGGAACATAATGGGACAGTGTAATGGAAATATAATGGGACAGTGTAATGGGAATATATTGGGACAGTGTGAAGGGAAAATAATGGGAGTGTGTAAGGAGGGAATATAATGGGACAGTGTAAGGGGGGAATAGAATGGGAGATAATGTAAGGGAAATATAATGAGAGAGTGTAAGGGGGGAATATAATGTGACAGTGTAAGGGGGGAATACAATGGGACAGTGAAAGGGGGGAATATAATGGGATAGTGTAATGGGAATATAATGGGACAGTGTAATGGGAATATATTGGGACAGTGTAATGGGAATATAATGGGACAGTGTAATGGGAATATATTGGGACAGTGTAAAGGGAATATAATGGGATAGTGTAAGGGGGGAATATAATGCGAGAGTGTAAGCGGGGAATATAATGGGACAATTTAAGGGGGGATATAATGGGACAGGGTAAAGGGAATTTAATGGGACAGCTTAAGGGTGGAATAAAATGGGACAGTGTCAGGAGGGAATATAATGGGACAGTATAAGGGGAATATAATGGGACACTTTAAGGAGGAGAATATAATGGGACAGTGTAAGGCGGGGAATATAATGGGACAGTGAAAGAGGAATATATTGGGACAGTGAAAGGGGGAAATCTAATGGGACAGTGTAACGGGTGAATATAATGGGACAGTGTAAGGGGGGAATATAATGGGACAGCGTAAGGGGGGAATATAATGGGACAGCTTAAGGGGGGAATATAATGGGACAGCTTAAGGGGGGAATAAAATGGGACAGTCGAAGGGGGGAATATAATGGGACAGTGTTAGGGGAATATATTGGAACACTGTAAAGGGAATATAATGGGACAGTGTAAGGGTGAAATATAATGAGACAGTGTAAGGGGGGTATATAATGGGACAGTGTCAGGGGAATAGAATGGGACAGTGTAAGGATGGAATAAAATGGGACAGTGTAAGGGGGGAATATAATGGGAGAGTGTAAGGGGGGAATATAATGGGACTATGTAAGGGGGGAATATAATGGGACAGTGTAAGCGGGGAATATAATGGGCCAGTGTAAGAGGGGAATATAATGGGACAGTGTAAGGGGCGAATAGAATGGGACAATGTAAGGGGGGAATCGAATGGGACAGTGTTAGGGGGGAATATAATGCGATAGTTTAACAGTGGAATATAATGGGACAGTTTAAGGGGGGAATATAATGGGACAGTGTGAGGGGAATATAATGGGACTGTATAAGGGGGGAATATAATGGGACAGTATAAGGGTGGAATATAATGGGACAGTGTTAGGGGAATATATTGGAACACTGTAAAGGGAATATAATGGGACAGTGTAAGGGTGAAATATAATGAGACATTGTAAGGGGGGTATATAATGGGACAGTGTCAGGGGAATAGAATGGGACAGTGTAAGGATGGAATAAAATGGGAGAGTGTAAGGGGGGAATATAATGGGACTATGTAAGGGGGGAATATAATGGGACAGTGTAAGCGGGGAATATAATGGGCCAGTGTAAGAGGGGAATATAATGGGACAGTGTAAGGGGGGAATAGAATGGGACAATGTAAGGGGGGAATCGAATGGGACAGTGTTAGGGGGGAATATAATGCGATAGTTTAACAGTGGAATATAATGGGACAGTTTAAGGGGGGAATATAATGGGACAGTGTGAGGGGAATATAATGGGACTGTATAAGGGGGGAATATAATGGGACAGTATAAGGGTGGAATATAATGGGACAGTGTAAGTGGGGTATATAATGCAACAGTGTAAGGGGAATAGAATGGGACAGTGTAAGGGGGGAATATAGTGGGACAGTGTAAGGGGGGAATATAATGGGACGGTGTAAGGGGAATGTAATGGGACTGTGTAAGGGGGTAATATAATGGGACAGTGTAAGGGGGATAGAATGGGACAGTGTAAGGGGGGAATAGAATGCGACAGTGTCAGGGGGGAATATAATGCGATAGTTTAACGGGGGAAAATAATGGGACAGTTTAAGGGGGGAATATAATGGGACAGTGTAAAGGGAATGGAATGGGTCAGTGTAATGGGGGAAAATAATCGGACAGTGTAAGGGAGAATATAATGGGACAGTGTAATGGGTGAATAGAATGGGAGAGTGTCAGGGGGGAATATAATGGGACAGTGTAATGGTGGAATAGAATGGGAGAGTGTAAGGGGGGAATATAATGGGACAGTGTAAAGCGAATATATTGGGACAGTGTAAAGGGAATATAATGGGACAGTGTAAAGGGAATATAATGGGACAGTGCAAGGGGGGAATATAATGGGACAGTGCAATGGGAATATAATGGGACAGTGTAAGGGGGGAATAGAATGCGACAGTGTAAGGGGGGAATATAATGCGATAGTTTAACGGGGAAAAATAATGGGACAGTTTAAGGGGGGAATATAATGGGACAGTGTAAAGGGAATGTAATGGGACAGTGTAATGGGAATATAATGGGACAGTGTAATGGGAATATATTGGGACAGTGTGAAGGGAATATAATGGGACAGTGTAACGGGGGAAAATAATCGGACAGTTTAAGGGGGGAATCGAATGGGACTGTGTAAGAGGCGTATTTAATGGGACAGGGTAAGGGGGGAATATAATGGGACAGTGTAAGGGGGAAATAGAATGGGAGAGTGTAAGGGGGGAATATAATGGGACAGTGTAATGGGGGAATATAATGGGACAGTGTAAAGCGAATATATTGGGACAGTGTAAAGGGAATATAATGGGACAGTGTAAAGGGAATATAATGGGACAGTGCAAGGGGGGAATATAATGGGACAGTGCAATGGGAATATAATGGGACAGTGTAAGCGAATAATTTAATGGGACAGCTTAAGCGGGGAATATAATGGGATAGTGTAAGGGGGGAATAAAATGGGACAGTGCAAGGGGGGAATATGATCGGACAGCTGAAGGGCGAATATAATGTGATAGTGTAAGGGGGGAATATAATGGGACAGTGTAAAGGGAATATAATGGGAGAGTGTAACGGGGGAAAATAATCGGACAGTGTAAGGGGAGAATATAATGGGACAGTGTAAGGGGGTAATATAATGGGACAGCTTGAGGGGGGAATATAATGGGACAGTGTCATGGGTGAATAGAATGGGAGAGTGTCAGGGGGGAATATAATGGGACAGTGTAATGGTGGAATAGAATGGGAGAGTGTAAGGGGGGAATATAATGGGACAGTGTAATGGGGGAATATAATGCGATAGCTTAAGGGGGGAATATAATGGGACAGTGTAAGGTGGGAAATAATGGAACAGTTTAAGGGGGGAATATAATGGGACAGTTTAAGAGGGGAATAAAATGGGACAGTGTAAAGGGAATATAATGGGACAGTGTAATGAGAATATAATGGGACAGTGTAAAGGCAATATAATGGGACAGTGCAAGGGGGGAATATAATGGGACAGTGCAATGGGAATATAATGGGACAGTGTAAGGGGATAATTTAATGGGACAGCTTAAGCGGGGAATATAATGGGATAGTGTAAGGGTGGAATATAATGGGACAGTTAAATGAGGGGAATATAATGGGACAGTGCAAGGAGGGGAATATAATGGGACAGTTTAAGGGGGGAATATAATGGGACTGCTGAAGGGGGGAATATAATGGGACAGAGTAAGGGGAATATAATGGGACGGTGCAAGGGGGGAATATAATGGCACAGCTTTAGCGGGGAATAAAATGGGACAGTTTATAGGGAATTTAATGGGACAGTGTAAGGGGGGAATATAATGGGACAGTGTAATGGGGGAATAGAATGGGAGAGTGTAAGGGGGGAATATAATGGGAGAGTGTAAGGGGGGAATATAATGGGACAGTGTAAGGGGGGAATATAATGGGACAGTGTAAGGGGGGAATATAATGGGACAGTGTAAGGGAAATATAATGGGACAGTGCAAGGGGGAATATAATGGGACAGCTGAAGGGGGGAATATAATGGGACAGTGTGAGGGGAATATAATGGGACTGTATAAGGGGGGAATATAATGGGACAGTGTAAGGGGGGAATATAATGGGACAGTGTAAGTGGGGTATATAATGTGACAGTGTAAGGGGGTAATATAATGGGACAGCTTGAGGGGGGAATATAATGGGACAGTGTCATGGGTGAATAGAATGGGAGAGTGTCAGGGGGGAATATAATGGGACAGTGTAATGGTGGAATAGAATGGGAGAGTGTAAGGGGGGAATATAATGGGACAGTGTAATGGGGGAATATAATGCGATAGCTTAAGGGGGGAATATAATGGGACAGTGTAAGGTGGGAAATAATGGAACAGTTTAAGGGGGGAATATAATGGGACAGTTTAAGAGGGGAATAAAATGGGACAGTGTAAAGGGAATATAATGGGACAGTGTAATGAGAATATAATGGGACAGTGTAAAGGCAATATAATGGGACAGTGCAAGGGGGGAATATAATGGGACAGTGCAATGGGAATATAATGGGACAGTGTAAGGGGATAATTTAATGGGACAGCTTAAGCGGGGAATATAATGGGATAGTGTAAGGGTGGAATATAATGGGACAGTTAAATGAGGGGAATATAATGGGACAGTGCAAGGAGGGGAATATAATGGGACAGTTTAAGGGGGGAATATAATGGGACTGCTGAAGGGGGGAATATAATGGGACAGAGTAAGGGGAATATAATGGGACGGTGCAAGGGGGGAATATAATGGCACAGCTTTAGCGGGGAATAAAATGGGACAGTTTATAGGGAATTTAATGGGACAGTGTAAGGGGGGAATATAATGGGACAGTGTAATGGGGGAATAGAATGGGAGAGTGTAAGGGGGGAATATAATGGGAGAGTGTAAGGGGGGAATATAATGGGACAGTGTAAGGGGGGAATATAATGGGACAGTGTAAGGGGGGAATATAATGGGACAGTGTAAGGGAAATATAATGGGACAGTGCAAGGGGGAATATAATGGGACAGCTGAAGGGGGGAATATAATGGGACAGTGTGAGGGGAATATAATGGGACTGTATAAGGGGGGAATATAATGGGACAGTGTAAGGGGGGAATATAATGGGACAGTGTAAGTGGGGTATATAATGTGACAGTGTAAGGGGGTAATATAATGGGACAGCTTATGGGGGGAATAAAATGGGACAGTGTAATGGGTGAATAGAATGGGAGAGTGTCAGGGGGGAATATAATGGGACAGTGTAATGGTGGAATAGAATGGGAGAGTGTAAGGGGGGGATAGAATGGGACAGTGTAAGGGGGGAATATAATGCGATAGTTTAACGGGGGAATATAATGGGACAGTTTAAGGGGGGAATATAATGGGACAGTGTAAAGGGAATATAATGGGACAGTATAATGGGAATATAATGGGAGAGTGTAATGGGAATATATTGGGACAGTGTAAAGGGAATATAATGGGACAGTGTAAAGGGAATATAATGGGACAGTGTAACGGGGGAAAATAATCGGACAGTGTAAGGGGGGAATATAATGGGAGAGTGTAAGGGGAATATAATGGGACAGTGCAAGGGGGGAATATAATGGGACAGTTTAAGGGGGGAATATAATGGGACAGTTTAAGGGGGGAATAAAATGGGACAGTGTAAAGGGAATATAATGGGACAGTGTAATGAGAATATAATGGGACAGTGTAAAGTAAATGTATTGGGAAAGTGTAATGGGAATATAATGGGACAGTGTAAGGGGATAATTTAATGGGACAGCTTAAGCGGGGAATATAATGGGATAGTGTAAGGGGGGAATATAATGGGACAGTTAAAGGAGGGGAATATAATGGGTCAGTGTAAGGAGGGGAATATAATGGGACAGTGTAAGGGGAATATAATGGGACAGTGCAAGGGGGGAATATAATGGCACAGCTTAAGGGGGGAATAAAATGGGATAGTTTATAGGGAATATAATGGGACAGTGTTAGGGGGGGAGTATAATGCGACAGTGTAAGGGGGGAATATAATGAGACAGTGTATTGGGGAATATAAAGGGACAGTGTAAGGGGAATATAATGGGACAGTGCCAGGGGGGGAATATGATCGGACAACTGAAGGGCGAATATAATGTGACAGTGTAAGGGGGGAATATAATGGGACAGTGTAAGGGGAAAATAATGGGTCAGTGTAACGGGAATATAATGGGACAGTGTATGGGGGAATACAATGGGACAGTGTATGGGGAATATAATGGGACACTGGAAGGGGAATATAATGGGACAGTGTAAGGGGAATATAATGGGACAGTGCAAGGGGGGAATATGATCGGACAGTGTAAGGGGGGAATATAATGGGACAGTGTAATGGTGGAATATAATGCGATAGCTTAAGGGGGGAATATAATGGGACAGTGTAAGAGGGAATATAATGGGACAGTGTCAGTTGGGAATATAATGGGACAGTGTAATGGGAATATAGTGGGACAGTGTAAAGGGAATATAATGGGACAGTGTAACGGGGGAAAATAATCGGACAGTGTAAGGGGAGAATATAATGGGACAGTGTAAGGGGGTAATATAATGGGACAGCTTAAGGGGGGAATATAATCGGACAGTGTAATGGGTGAATAGAATGGGAGAGTTTCAGGGGGAATATAATGGGACAGTGTAATGGTGGAATAGAATGGGAGAGTGTAAGGGGGGAATATAATGGGACAGTGTAATGGGGGAATATAATGCGATAGCTTAAGGGGGGAATATAATGGGACAGTGTAAGGTGGGAAATAATGGAACAGTTTAAGGGGGGAATATAATGGGACAGTTTAAGAGGGGAATAAAATGGGACAGTGTAAAGGGAATATAATGGGACAGTGTAATGAGAATATAATGGGACAGTGTAAAGGCAATATAATGGGACAGTGCAAGGGGGGAATATAATGGGACAGTGCAATGGGAATATAATGGGACAGTGTAAGGGGATAATTTAATGGGACAGCTTAAGCGGGGAATATAATGGGATAGTGTAAGGGTGGAATATAATGGGACAGTTAAATGAGGGGAATATAATGGGACAGTGCAAGGAGGGGAATATAATGGGACAGTTTAAGGGGGGAATATAATGGGACTGCTGAAGGGGGGAATATAATGGGACAGAGTAAGGGGAATATAATGGGACGGTGCAAGGGGGGAATATAATGGCACAGCTTTAGCGGGGAATAAAATGGGACAGTTTATAGGGAATTTAATGGGACAGTGTAAGGGGGGAATATAATGGGACAGTGTAATGGGGGAATAGAATGGGAGAGTGTAAGGGGGGAATATAATGGGAGAGTGTAAGGGGGGAATATAATGGGACAGTGTAAGGGGGGAATATAATGGGACAGTGTAAGGGGGGAATATAATGGGACAGTGTAAGGGGAATATAATGGGACAGTGCAAGGGGGAATATAATGGGACAGCTGAAGGGGGGAATATAATGGGACAGTGTGAGGGGAATATAATGGGACTGTATAAGGGGGGAATATAATGGGACAGTGTAAGGGGGGAATATAATGGGACAGTGTAAGTGGGGTATATAATGTGACAGTGTAAGGGGGTAATATAATGGGACAGCTTATGGGGGGAATAAAATGGGACAGTGTAATGGGTGAATAGAATGGGAGAGTGTCAGGGGGGAATATAATGGGACAGTGTAATGGTGGAATAGAATGGGAGAGTGTAAGGGGGGGATAGAATGGGACAGTGTAAGGGGGGAATAGAATGCGACAGTGTAAGGGGGGAATATAATGCGATAGTTTAACGGGGGAATATAATGGGACAGTTTAAGGGGGGAATATAATGGGACAGTGTAAAGGGAAATAATGGGACAGTATAATGGGAATATAATGGGAGAGTGTAATGGGAATATATTGGGACAGTGTAAAGGGAATATAATGGGACAGTGTAAAGGGAATATAATGGGACAGTGTAACGGGGGAAAATAATCGGACAGTGTAAGGGGGGAATATAATGGGAGAGTGTAAGCGGAATATAATGGGACAGTGCAAGGGGGGAATATAATGGGACAGTTTAAGGGGGGAATATAATGGGACAGTTTAAGGGGGGAATAAAATGGGACAGTGTAAAGGGAATATAATGGGACAGTGTAATGAGAATATAATGGGACAGTGTAAAGTAAATGTATTGGGAAAGTGTAATGGGAATATAATGGGACAGTGTAAGGGGATAATTTAATGGGACAGCTTAAGCGGGGAATATAATGGGATAGTGTAAGGGGGGAATATAATGGGACAGTTAAAGGAGGGGAATATAATGGGTCAGTGTAAGGAGGGGAATATAATGGGACAGTGTAAGGGGAATATAATGGGACAGTGCAAGGGGGGAATATAATGGCACAGCTTAAGGGGGGAATAAAATGGGATAGTTTATAGGGAATATAATGGGACAGTGTTAGGGGGGGAATATAATGCGACAGTGTAAGGGGGGAATATAATGAGACAGTGTATTGGGGAATAGAAAGGGACAGTGTAAGGGGGGAATATAATGCGACAGTGTAAGGGGGGAATATAATGGGACAGTGTAAGGGGAAAATAATGGGTCAGTGTAACGGGAATATAATGGGACAGTGTATGGGGGAATACAATGGGACAGTGTATGGGGAATATAATGGGACACTGGAAGGGGAATATAATGGGACAGTGTAAGGGGAATATAATGGGACAGTGCAAGGGGGGAATATGATCGGACAGTGTAAGGGGGGAATATAATGGGACAGTGTAATGGTGGAATATAATGCGATAGCTTAAGGGGGGAATATAATGGGACAGTGTAAGAGGGAATATAATGGGACAGTGTCAGTTGGGAATATAATGGGACAGTGTAATGGGAATATATTGGGACAGTGTAAAGGGAATATAATGGGACAGTGTAACGGGGGAAAATAATCGGACAGTGTAAGGGGAGAATATAATGGGACAGTGTAAGGGGGTAATATAATGGGACAGCTTAAGGGGGGAATATAATCGGACAGTGTAATGGGTGAATAGAATGGGAGAGTGTCAGGGGGAATATAATGGGACAGTGTAATGGTGGAATAGAATGGGAGAGTGTAAGGGGGGAATATAATGGGACAGTGTAATGGGGGAATATAATGCGATAGCTTAAGGGGGGAATATAATGGGACAGTGTAAGGTGGGAATATAATGAGACAGTGTAAGGGGGGAATCGAATGGGACTGTGTAAGAGGCGCATATAATGGGACAGTGTAAAGGGAATATAATGGGACAGTGTAAGGGGGAATAGAATGGGAGAGTGTAAGGGGAATATAATGGGACAGTGCAAGGGGGGAAATAATGGAACAGTTTAAATGGGGAATAAAATGGGACAGTGTAAAGGGAATATAATGGGACAGTGTAATGAGAATATAATGGGACAGTGTAAAGGCAATATAATGGGACAGTGTAAGGGGATAATTTAATGGGACGGCTTAAGCGGGGAATATAATGGGATAGTGTAAGGGGGGAATATAATGGGACAGTTAAATGAGGGGAATATAATGGGACAGTGCAAGGAGGGGAATATAATGGGACAGTTTAAGGGGGGAATATAATGTGACTGCTGAAGGGGGGAATATAATGGCACAGCTTAAGCGGGGAATAAAATGGGACAGTTTATAGGGAATTTAATGGGACAGTGTAAGGGGGGAATATAATGGGACAGTGAAATGGGGGAATGGAATGGGAGAGTGTAAGGGGGGAATATAATGGGACAGTGGAATGGGAATATATTGGGACAGAGTAAAGGGAATATAATGGGAGAGTGTAAGGGGGGATATAATGGGAGAGTGTAAGGGGGGAATATAATGGGACAGTGTAAGGGGGGAATATAATGGGACAGTGTAAGGGGGGAATATAATGGGACAGTGTAAGGGGGGAATATAATGGGACAGTTTAAGGGGGGAATATAATGGGACAGTGTAAAGGGAATGTAATGGGACAGTGTAATGGGAATATAATGGGACAGTGTAATGGGAATATATTGGGACAGTGTAAAGGGAATATAATGTGACAGTGTAACGGGGGAAAATAATCGGACAGTGTAAGGGGATAATATAATGGGACAGTGTAAGGGGGTAATATAATGGGACAGCTTATGGGGGGAATATAATGGGACAGTGTAATGGGTGAATAGAATGGGAGAGTGTCAGGGGGGAATATAATGGGACAGTGTAATGGTGGAATAGAATGGGAGAGTGTAAGGGGGGAATATAATGGGACAGTGTAATGGGGGAATATAATGCGATAGCTTAAGGGGGGATTATAATGGGACAGTGGAAGGGGGGAATATAATGGGACAGTATAAGGTGGGAATATAATGAGACAGTGTAAGGGGGGAATCGAATGGGACTGTGTAAGAGGCGTATATAATGTTACAGTGTAAGGGGGGAATATAATGGGGACAGTGTAAGGGGGAAATAGAATGGGAGAGTGTAAGGGTAATATAATGTGAGAGTGTAAGGAGGGAATATAATGGGACAGTGTTAAGGGACTATAATGGGACTGTGTAAGGGGGGAATATAATGGGACAGTGCAAGGGGGGAATATAATGGGACAGTTTAACGGGGGAATATAATGGGACAGTGTAAAGCGAATATATTGGGACAGTGTAAAGGCAATATAATGGGACAGTGCAAGGGGGGAATATAATGGGACAGTGCAATGGGAATATATTGGGACAGTGTCAGGGGATAATTTAATGGGACAGCTTAAGCGGGGAATATAATGGGATAGTATAAGGGGGGAATAAAATGGGACAGTTAAAGGAGGGGAATAGAATGGGACAGTGTGAGGAGGGGAATATAATGGGACAGTGTAATGGGGGAATATAATGGGACTGCTGAAGGGGTGAATATAATGGGACAGTGTAAGGGGAATATAATGGGACAGTGCAAGGGGGGAATATAATGGCACAGCTTACGCGGGGAATAAAATGGTACAGTTTATAGGGAATTTAATGGGACAGTGTAAGGGGGGGAATATAATGGGACAGTGTAATGGGGGAATAGAATGGGAGAGTGTAAGGGGGGAATATAATGGAACAGTGTAATGGGGGAATAGAATGGGAGAGTGTAAGGGGGGAATTGAATGGGACAGTGTAAGAGGGGTATATCGGGACAGGGTAAGGGGGGAATATAATGGGACAGTGTAAGGGGGGAATATAATGGGACAGTGTCAGGGGGAATAGAATGGGAGAGTGTAAGGGGACTATAATGGGACAGTGCAAGGGGGGAATATAATGGGACAGTTTAAGGGGGGAATATAATGGGACAGTTTAAGGGGGGAATATAATGGGACAGTGTAAAGGCAATATAATGGGACAGTGCAATGGGGGAATATAATGGGACAGTGTAATGGGAATATAGTGGGACAGTGTAAGGGGATAATTTAATGGGACAGTTAAAGGAGGGGAATATAATGGGACAGTGTAAGGAGGGGAATATAATGGGACAGTGTAAGGGGAATATAATGGGACAGTGCAAGGGGGGAATATAATGGGCCAGCTGAAGGGGGGAATATAATGGGACAGTGTAAGGGGAATATAATGGGACAGTGTAAGGGGGGAATATAATGGCACAGCTTAAGGGGGGAATATAATGGGATAGTTTATAGGGAATATAATGGGACAGTGTTAGGGTGGGGAATATAATGGGACAGTGTAAGGGGGGAATATAATGAGACAGTGTATTGGGGAATATAATGGGACAGTGTAAGGGGAATATAATGGGACAGTGCAAGGGGGGAATATGATCGGACAGCTGAAGGGGGGAATATAATGTGACAGTGTAAGGGGGGAATATAATGGGACAGTATAAGGGGAATATAATGGGTCAGTGTAACGGGAATATAATGGGACAGTGTATGGGGAATATAATGGGACAGTGTAAGGGGAATATAATGGGTCAGTGTAAGGGGAATATAATGGGACAGTGTATGGGGGAATACAATGGGACAGTGTATGGGGAATATAATGGGACAGTATAAGGGGAATATAATGGGTCAGTGTAAGGGGAATATAATGGGACATTGTAAGGGGGGAATATAATGTGACAGTGTAATGGGGGAATATAATGCGATAGCTTAAGGGGGGAATATAATGGGACAGTGTAAGGGGGGAATATAATGGGACAGTGTCAGTTGGGAATATAATGGGACAGGTTAAGGGGGAAATATAATGGGACAGTGTAAGTGGGGAATATAATGGGACAGTGTAAGGGGAATATAATGGGATAGTGCAAAGGGGGAATATGATCGGACAGCTGAAGGGGCGAATATAATGGGACAGTGTAAGGGGGGAATATAATGGGACAGTGGAAGGGGAATATAATGGGCCAGTGTAAGAGGGGAATATAATGGGACAGTGTAAGGGGGGAATAGAATGGGACAATGTAAGGGGGGAATCGAATGGGACAGTGTTAGGGGGGAATATAATGCGATAGTTTAACAGTGGAATATAATGGGACAGTTTAAGGGGGGAATATAATGGGACAGTGTGAGGGGAATATAATGGGACTGTATAAGGGGGGAATATAATGGGACAGTATAAGGGTGGAATATAATGGGACAGTGTAAGTGGGGTATATAATGCAACAGTGTAAGGGGAATAGAATGGGACAGTGTAAGGGGGGAATATAGTGGGACAGTGTAAGGGGGGAATATAATGGGACGGTGTAAGGGGAATGTAATGGGACTGTGTAAGGGGGTAATATAATGGGACAGTGTAAGGGGGATAGAATGGGACAGTGTAAGGGGGGAATAGAATGCGACAGTGTCAGGGGGGAATATAATGCGATAGTTTAACGGGGGAAAATAATGGGACAGTTTAAGGGGGGAATATAATGGGACAGTGTAAAGGGAATGGAATGGGTCAGTGTAATGGGGGAAAATAATCGGACAGTGTAAGGGAGAATATAATGGGACAGTGTAATGGGTGAATAGAATGGGAGAGTGTCAGGGGGGAATATAATGGGACAGTGTAATGGTGGAATAGAATGGGAGAGTGTAAGGGGGGAATATAATGGGACAGTGTAAAGCGAATATATTGGGACAGTGTAAAGGGAATATAATGGGACAGTGTAAAGGGAATATAATGGGACAGTGCAAGGGGGGAATATAATGGGACAGTGCAATGGGAATATAATGGGACAGTGTAAGGGGGGAATAGAATGCGACAGTGTAAGGGGGGAATATAATGCGATAGTTTAACGGGGGAAAATAATGGGACAGTTTAAGGGGGGAATATAATGGGACAGTGTAAAGGGAATGTAATGGGACAGTGTAATGGGAATATAATGGGACAGTGTAATGGGAATATATTGGGACAGTGTGAAGGGAATATAATGGGACAGTGTAACGGGGGAAAATAATCGGACAGTTTAAGGGGGGAATCGAATGGGACTGTGTAAGAGGCGTATTTAATGGGACAGGGTAAGGGGGGAATATAATGGGACAGTGTAAGGGGGAAATAGAATGGGAGAGTGTAAGGGGGGAATATAATGGGACAGTGTAATGGGGGAATATAATGGGACAGTGTAAAGCGAATATATTGGGACAGTGTAAAGGGAATATAATGGGACAGTGTAAAGGGAATATAATGGGACAGTGCAAGGGGGGAATATAATGGGACAGTGCAATGGGAATATAATGGGACAGTGTAAGCGAATAATTTAATGGGACAGCTTAAGCGGGGAATATAATGGGATAGTGTAAGGGGGGAATAAAATGGGACAGTGCAAGGGGGGAATATGATCGGACAGCTGAAGGGCGAATATAATGTGACAGTGTAAGGGGAGAATATAATGGGACAGTGTAAGGGGGTAATATAATGGGACAGCTTGAGGGGGGAATATAATGGGACAGTGTCATGGGTGAATAGAATGGGAGAGTGTCAGGGGGGAATATAATGGGACAGTGTAATGGTGGAATAGAATGGGAGAGTGTAAGGGGGGAATATAATGGGACAGTGTAATGGGGGAATATAATGCGATAGCTTAAGGGGGGAATATAATGGGACAGTGTAAGGTGGGAAATAATGGAACAGTTTAAGGGGGGAATATAATGGGACAGTTTAAGAGGGGAATAAAATGGGACAGTGTAAAGGGAATATAATGGGACAGTGTAATGAGAATATAATGGGACAGTGTAAAGGCAATATAATGGGACAGTGCAAGGGGGGAATATAATGGGACAGTGCAATGGGAATATAATGGGACAGTGTAAGGGGATAATTTAATGGGACAGCTTAAGCGGGGAATATAATGGGATAGTGTAAGGGTGGAATATAATGGGACAGTTAAATGAGGGGAATATAATGGGACAGTGCAAGGAGGGGAATATAATGGGACAGTTTAAGGGGGGAATATAATGGGACTGCTGAAGGGGGGAATATAATGGGACAGAGTAAGGGGAATATAATGGGACGGTGCAAGGGGGGAATATAATGGCACAGCTTTAGCGGGGAATAAAATGGGACAGTTTATAGGGAATTTAATGGGACAGTGTAAGGGGGGAATATAATGGGACAGTGTAATGGGGGAATAGAATGGGAGAGTGTAAGGGGGGAATATAATGGGAGAGTGTAAGGGGGGAATATAATGGGACAGTGTAAGGGGGGAATATAATGGGACAGTGTAAGGGAAATATAATGGGACAGTGCAAGGGGGAATATAATGGGACAGCTGAAGGGGGGAATATAATGGGACAGTGTGAGGGGAATATAATGGGACTGTATAAGGGGGGAATATAATGGGACAGTGTAAGGGGGGAATATAATGGGACAGTGTAAGTGGGGTATATAATGTGACAGTGTAAGGGGGTAATATAATGGGACAGCTTATGGGGGGAATAAAATGGGACAGTGTAATGGGTGAATAGAATGGGAGAGTGTCAGGGGGGAATATAATGGGACAGTGTAATGGTGGAATAGAATGGGAGAGTGTAAGGGGGGGATAGAATGGGACAGTGTAAGGGGGGAATATAATGCGATAGTTTAACGGGGGAATATAATGGGACAGTTTAAGGGGGGAATATAATGGGACAGTGTAAAGGGAATATAATGGGACAGTATAATGGGAATATAATGGGAGAGTGTAATGGGAATATATTGGGACAGTGTAAAGGGAATATAATGGGACAGTGTAAAGGGAATATAATGGGACAGTGTAACGGGGGAAAATAATCGGACAGTGTAAGGGGGGAATATAATGGGAGAGTGTAAGGGGAATATAATGGGACAGTGCAAGGGGGGAATATAATGGGACAGTTTAAGGGGGGAATATAATGGGACAGTTTAAGGGGGGAATAAAATGGGACAGTGTAAAGGGAATATAATGGGACAGTGTAATGAGAATATAATGGGACAGTGTAAAGTAAATGTATTGGGAAAGTGTAATGGGAATATAATGGGACAGTGTAAGGGGATAATTTAATGGGACAGCTTAAGCGGGGAATATAATGGGATAGTGTAAGGGGGGAATATAATGGGACAGTTAAAGGAGCGGAATATAATGGGTCAGTGTAAGGAGGGGAATATAATGGGACAGTGTAAGGGGAATATAATGGGACAGTGCAAGGGGGGAATATAATGGCACAGCTTAAGGGGGGAATAAAATGGGATAGTTTATAGGGAATATAATGGGACAGTGTTAGGGGGGGAATATAATGCGACAGTGTAAGGGGGGAATATAATGAGACAGTGTATTGGGGAATATAAAGGGACAGTGTAAGGGGAATATAATGGGACAGTGCCAGGGGGGGAATATGATCGGACAACTGAAGGGCGAATATAATGTGACAGTGTAAGGGGGGAATATAATGGGACAGTGTAAGGGGAAAATAATGGGTCAGTGTAACGGGAATATAATGGGACAGTGTATGGGGGAATACAATGGGACAGTGTATGGGGAATATAATGGGACACTGGAAGGGGAATATAATGGGACAGTGTAAGGGGAATATAATGGGACAGTGCAAGGGGGGAATATGATCGGACAGTGTAAGGGGGGAATATAATGGGACAGTGTAATGGTGGAATATAATGCGATAGCTTAAGGGGGGAATATAATGGGACAGTGTAAGAGGGAATATAATGGGACAGTGTCAGTTGGGAATATAATGGGACAGTGTAATGGGAATATATTGGGACAGTGTAAAGGGAATATAATGGGACAGTGTAACGGGGGAAAATAATCGGACAGTGTAAGGGGAGAATATAATGGGACAGTGTAAGGGGGTAATATAATGGGACAGCTTAAGGGGGGAATATAATCGGACAGTGTAATGGGTGAATAGAATGGGAGAGTTTCAGGGGGAATATAATGGGACAGTGTAATGGTGGAATAGAATGGGAGAGTGTAAGGGGGGAATATAATGGGACAGTGTAATGGGGGAATATAATGCGATAGCTTAAGGGGGGAATATAATGGGACAGTGTAAGGTGGGAAATAATGGAACAGTTTAAGGGGGGAATATAATGGGACAGTTTAAGAGGGGAATAAAATGGGACAGTGTAAAGGGAATATAATGGGACAGTGTAATGAGAATATAATGGGACAGTGTAAAGGCAATATAATGGGACAGTGCAAGGGGGGACTATAATGGGACAGTGCAATGGGAATATAATGGGACAGTGTAAGGGGATAATTTAATGGGACAGCTTAAGCGGGGAATATAATGGGATAGTGTAAGGGTGGAATATAATGGGACAGTTAAATGAGGGGAATATAATGGGACAGTGCAAGGAGGGGAATATAATGGGACAGTTTAAGGGGGGAATATAATGGGACTGCTGAAGGGGGGAATATAATGGGACAGAGTAAGGGGAATATAATGGGACGGTGCAAGGGGGGAATATAATGGCACAGCTTTAGCGGGGAATAAAATGGGACAGTTTATAGGGAATTTAATGGGACAGTGTAAGGGGGGAATATAATGGGACAGTGTAATGGGGGAATAGAATGGGAGAGTGTAAGGGGGGAATATAATGGGAGAGTGTAAGGGGGGAATATAATGGGACAGTGTAAGGGGGGAATATAATGGGACAGTGTAAGGGGGGAATATAATGGGACAGTGTAAGGGGAATATAATGGGACAGTGCAAGGGGGAATATAATGGGACAGCTGAAGGGGGGAATATAATGGGACAGTGTGAGGGGAATATAATGGGACTGTATAAGGGGGGAATATAATGGGACAGTGTAAGGGGGGAATATAATGGGACAGTGTAAGTGGGGTATATAATGTGACAGTGTAAGGGGGTAATATAATGGGACAGCTTATGGGGGGAATAAAATGGGACAGTGTAATGGGTGAATAGAATGGGAGAGTGTCAGGGGGGAATATAATGGGACAGTGTAATGGTGGAATAGAATGGGAGAGTGTAAGGGGGGGATAGAATGGGACAGTGTAAGGGGGGAATAGAATGCGACAGTGTAAGGGGGGAATATAATGCGATAGTTTAACGGGGGAATATAATGGGACAGTTTAAGGGGGGAATATAATGGGACAGTGTAAAGGGAAATAATGGGACAGTATAATGGGAATATAATGGGAGAGTGTAATGGGAATATATTGGGACAGTGTAAAGGGAATATAATGGGACAGTGTAAAGGGAATATAATGGGACAGTGTAACGGGGGAAAATAATCGGACAGTGTAAGGGGGGAATATAATGGGAGAGTGTAAGCGGAATATAATGGGACAGTGCAAGGGGGGAATATAATGGGACAGTTTAAGGGGGGAATATAATGGGACAGTTTAAGGGGGGAATAAAATGGGACAGTGTAAAGGGAATATAATGGGACAGTGTAATGAGAATATAATGGGACAGTGTAAAGTAAATGTATTGGGAAAGTGTAATGGGAATATAATGGGACAGTGTAAGGGGATAATTTAATGGGACAGCTTAAGCGGGGAATATAATGGGATAGTGTAAGGGGGGAATATAATGGGACAGTTAAAGGAGGGGAATATAATGGGTCAGTGTAAGGAGGGGAATATAATGGGACAGTGTAAGGGGAATATAATGGGACAGTGCAAGGGGGGAATATAATGGCACAGCTTAAGGGGGGAATAAAATGGGATAGTTTATAGGGAATATAATGGGACAGTGTTAGGGGGGGAATATAATGCGACAGTGTAAGGGGGGAATATAATGAGACAGTGTATTGGGGAATAGAAAGGGACAGTGTAAGGGGAATATAATGGGACAGTGCCAGGTGGGAATATGATCGGACAACTGAAGGGCGAATATAATGTGACAGTGTAAGGGGGGAATATAATGGGACAGTGTAAGGGGAAAATAATGGGTCAGTGTAACGGGAATATAATGGGACAGTGTATGGGGGAATACAATGGGACAGTGTATGGGGAATATAATGGGACACTGGAAGGGGAATATAATGGGACAGTGTAAGGGGAATATAATGGGACAGTGCAAGGGGGGAATATGATCGGACAGTGTAAGGGGGGAATATAATGGGACAGTGTAATGGTGGAATATAATGCGATAGCTTAAGGGGGGAATATAATGGGACAGTGTAAGAGGGAATATAATGGGACAGTGTCAGTTGGGAATATAATGGGACAGTGTAATGGGAATATATTGGGACAGTGTAAAGGGAATATAATGGGACAGTGTAACGGGGGAAAATAATCGGACAGTGTAAGGGGAGAATATAATGGGACAGTGTAAGGGGGTAATATAATGGGACAGCTTGAGGGGGGAATATAATGGGACAGTGTCATGGGTGAATAGAATGGGAGAGTGTCAGGGGGGAATATAATGGGACAGTGTAATGGTGGAATAGAATGGGAGAGTGTAAGGGGGGAATATAATGGGACAGTGTAATGGGGGAATATAATGCGATAGCTTAAGGGGGGAATATAATGGGACAGTGTAAGGTGGGAATATAATGAGACAGTGTAAGGGGGGAATCGAATGGGACTGTGTAAGAGGCGCATATAATGGGACAGTGTAAAGGGAATATAATGGGACAGTGTAAGGGGGAATAGAATGGGAGAGTGTAAGGGGAATATAATGGGACAGTGCAAGGGGGGAAATAATGGAACAGTTTAAATGGGGAATAAAATGGGACAGTGTAAAGGGAATATAATGGGACAGTGTAATGAGAATATAATGGGACAGTGTAAAGGCAATATAATGGGACAGTGTAAGGGGATAATTTAATGGGACGGCTTAAGCGGGGAATATAATGGGATAGTGTAAGGGGGGAATATAATGGGACAGTTAAATGAGGGGAATATAATGGGACAGTGCAAGGAGGGGAATATAATGGGACAGTTTAAGGGGGGAATATAATGTGACTGCTGAAGGGGGGAATATAATGGCACAGCTTAAGCGGGGAATAAAATGGGACAGTTTATAGGGAATTTAATGGGACAGTGTAAGGGGGGAATATAATGGGACAGTGAAATGGGGGAATGGAATGGGAGAGTGTAAGGGGGGAATATAATGGGACAGTGGAATGGGAATATATTGGGACAGAGTAAAGGGAATATAATGGGAGAGTGTAAGGGGGGATATAATGGGAGAGTGTAAGGGGGGAATATAATGGGACAGTGTAAGGGGGGAATATAATGGGACAGTGTAAGGGGGGAATATAATGGGACAGTGTAAGGGGGGAATATAATGGGACAGTTTAAGGGGGGAATATAATGGGACAGTGTAAAGGGAATGTAATGGGACAGTGTAATGGGAATATAATGGGACAGTGTAATGGGAATATATTGGGACAGTGTAAAGGGAATATAATGTGACAGTGTAACGGGGGAAAATAATCGGACAGTGTAAGGGGAGAATATAATGGGACAGTGTAAGGGGGTAATATAATGGGACAGCTTATGGGGGGAATATAATGGGACAGTGTAATGGGTGAATAGAATGGGAGAGTGTCAGGGGGGAATATAATGGGACAGTGTAATGGTGGAATAGAATGGGAGAGTGTAAGGGGGGAATATAATGGGACAGTGTAATGGGGGAATATAATGCGATAGCTTAAGGGGGGATTATAATGGGACAGTGGAAGGGGGGAATATAATGGGACAGTATAAGGTGGGAATATAATGAGACAGTGTAAGGGGGGAATCGAATGGAACTGTGTAAGAGGCGTATATAATGTTACAGTGTAAGGGGGGAATATAATGGGGACAGTGTAAGGGGGAAATAGAATGGGAGAGTGTAAGGGTAATATAATGTGAGAGTGTAAGGAGGGAATATAATGGGACAGTGTTAAGGGACTATAATGGGACTGTGTAAGGGGGGAATATAATGGGACAGTGCAAGGGGGGAATATAATGGGACAGTTTAACGGGGGAATATAATGGGACAGTGTAAAGCGAATATATTGGGACAGTGTAAAGGCAATATAATGGGACAGTGCAAGGGGGGAATATAATGGGACAGTGCAATGGGAATATATTGGGACAGTGTCAGGGGATAATTTAATGGGACAGCTTAAGCGGGGAATATAATGGGATAGTATAAGGGGGGAATAAAATGGGACAGTTAAAGGAGGGGAATAGAATGGGACAGTGTGAGGAGGGGAATATAATGGGACAGTGTAATGGGGGAATATAATGGGACTGCTGAAGGGGTGAATATAATGGGACAGTGTAAGGGGAATATAATGGGACAGTGCAAGGGGGGAATATAATGGCACAGCTTACGCGGGGAATAAAATGGTACAGTTTATAGGGAATTTAATGGGACAGTGTAAGGGGGGGAATATAATGGGACAGTGTAATGGGGGAATAGAATGGGAGAGTGTAAGGGGGGAATATAATGGAACAGTGTAATGGGGGAATAGAATGGGAGAGTGTAAGGGGGGAATTGAATGGGACAGTGTAAGAGGGGTATATCGGGACAGGGTAAGGGGGGAATATAATGGGACAGTGTAAGGGGGGAATATAATGGGACAGTGTCAGGGGGAATAGAATGGGAGAGTGTAAGGGGACTATAATGGGACAGTGCAAGGGGGGAATATAATGGGACAGTTTAAGGGGGGAATATAATGGGACAGTTTAAGGGGGGAATAAAATGGGACAGTGTAAAGGGAATATAATGGGACAGTGTAATGAGAATATAATGGGACAGTGTAAAGCAAATGTATTGGGACAGTGTAAAGGGAATATAATGGGACAGTGTAAAGGCAATATAATGGGACAGTGCAATGGGGGAATATAATGGGACAGTGTAATGGGAATATAGTGGGACAGTGTAAGGGGATAATTTAATGGGACAGTTAAAGGAGGGGAATATAATGGGACAGTGTAAGGAGGGGAATATAATGGGACAGTGTAAGGGGAATATAATGGGACAGTGCAAGGGGGGAATATAATGGGCCAGCTGAAGGGGGGAATATAATGGGACAGTGTAAGGGGAATATAATGGGACAGTGTAAGGGGGGAATATAATGGCACAGCTTAAGGGGGGAATATAATGGGATAGTTTATAGGGAATATAATGGGACAGTGTTAGGGTGGGGAATATAATGGGACAGTGTAAGGGGGGAATATAATGAGACAGTGTATTGGGGAATATAATGGGACAGTGTAAGGGGAATATAATGGGACAGTGCAAGGGGGGAATATGATCGGACAGCTGAAGGGGGGAATATAATGTGACAGTGTAAGGGGGGAATATAATGGGACAGTATAAGGGGAATATAATGGGTCAGTGTAACGGGAATATAATGGGACAGTGTATGGGGAATATAATGGGACAGTGTAAGGGGAATATAATGGGTCAGTGTAAGGGGAATATAATGGGACAGTGTATGGGGGAATACAATGGGACAGTGTATGGGGAATATAATGGGACAGTATAAGGGGAATATAATGGGTCAGTGTAAGGGGAATATAATGGGACATTGTAAGGGGGGAATATAATGTGACAGTGTAATGGGGGAATATAATGCGATAGCTTAAGGGGGGAATATAATGGGACAGTGTAAGGGGGGAATATAATGGGACAGTGTCAGTTGGGAATATAATGGGACAGGTTAAGGGGGAAATATAATGGGACAGTGTAAGTGGGGAATATAATGGGACAGTGTAAGGGGAATATAATGGGATAGTGCAAAGGGGGAATATGATCGGACAGCTGAAGGGGCGAATATAATGGGACAGTGTAAGGGGGGAATATAATGGGACAGTGGAAGGGGAATATAATGGGTCAGTGTAAGGGGAATATAATGGGACAGTGTATGGGTGAATATAATGGGACTGTGTAAGGGGGGAATACAATGGGACAGTGTAAGGGGGGAATATAATGGGACAGTGTAAGGGGGGTATATAATGGGACAGTGTAAGGGGAATATAATGGGACTGTGTAAGGGGAATATAATGGGACTGTATAAGGGGGGAATATAATGGGACAGTGTAAGGGGAATATAATGGGACTGTGTAAGGGGGGAATATAATGGGACAGTGTAAGGGGAATATAATGGGACTGTGTAAGGGGGGAATATAATGGGACAGTGTAAGGGGGGAATATAATGGGCCAGTGGAAGCGGGGTATATAATGGGACAGTCTAAGGGGAATAGAATGGGAGAGTGTTAGGGTGGAATAAAATGTGACAGTATAAGGGGGGAATATAATGGGAGAGTGTAAGGGGGGAATGTAATGAGACTATGTAAGGGGAATATAATGGGACTGTGGAAGCGGGGAATATATTGGGACTGTGGAAGCGGGGAATACAATGGGACAGTGTAAGGGGGGAATATAATGGGACAGTGTAAGGGGGGTATATAATGGGACAGTGTAAGGGGAATATAATGGGACTGTGTAAGGGGAATATAATGGGACTGTATAAGGGGGGAATATAATGGGCCAGTGTAAGGGGGGAATATAATGGGACAGTGTAAGGGGGGAATATAATGGGACAGTGTAAGGGGGGAATATAATGCGATAGCTTAAGGGGGGAATATAATGGGACAGGTTAAGGGGGGAATATAATGGGACAGGTTTAGGAGGGAATATAATCGGACAGTGTAAGGGGGGAATATAATGGGACAGTGTAAGGGGGGAATAGAATGGGAGAGTGTAAGGGGAATATAATGAGAGAATGTAAGGGGGGAATATAATGGGACAGTGTAAAGGGAATATAATGGGACAGTGTAATGGGAATATAATGGGACAGTGTAATGGGAATATATTGGAACACTGTAAAGGGAATATAATGGGAGAGTGTAAGGGGGGAATATAATGGGACAGTGTAAGGGGGGAATATAATGCGGTAGCTTAAGGGGGAAATATAATGGGACAGGGTAAGGAGGGAATATAATGGGACAGTGTAAGGGATGAATATAATGGGACAGTGTAAGGGGGGAATAGAATGGGACAGTGTAAGGGTAATATAATGGGAGAGTGTAAGGGGGGAATATAATGGGACAGTGTTAAGGGACTATAATGGGAGAGTGTCATGGGAATATAATGGGACAGTGTAATGGGAATATATTGGGACAGTTTAAAGGGAATATAATGGCACAGTGTAAGGGGGGAATATAATGGGAGAGTGTAAGTGGGGAATATAATGGGACAGTGTCAGGGGGGAATATAATGGGACAGTTTAAGGGGGGAATATAATGGGACAGTTTAAACGGTGATATAATGGGACTGGGTAAAGGGAATATAATGGGACAGCTTATGGGGGGACTATAATGGGACAGTGCAAGGGGGGAATATAATGGGACAGTGTAAGGGGAATATAATGGGACAGTGTAAGGAGGGGAATATAATGGGACAGTGTAAGGGGGGAATATAATATGACAGTATAAGGGGAATATAATGGGACAGTGTAAGGAGGGGAATATAATGGGACAGTGGTAGGGGAATATAATGGGACAGTGCAAATGGGGGAGTATAATGGGACAGCTGAAGTGGGGAATACAACGGGACAGTGTGAGGGGAATATAATGGGTCAGTGTAAGGGGTATATCATGGGACATTGTATGGGAAATGTAATGAGACAGTGTAAGGGGGGAATATAATGGGACAGTATAAGGGGGGAATATAATGGGACAGTGTAAGGGGGGAATATAATGGGAGAGTGTAAAGGGAACATAATGGGACTGTGTAATGGAAATATAATGGGACAGTGTAATGGGAATATATTGGGACAGTGTGAAGGGAAAATAATGGGAGAGTGTTAGGGGGGAATATAATGGGACAGTGTAAGTGGGGTATATAATGCAACAGTGTAAGGGGAATAGAATGGGACAGTGTAAGGGGGGAATATAGTGGGACACTGTAAGGGGGGAATATAATGGGACAGTGTAAGGGGAATAGAATGGGACAGTGTACGGGGGGAATATAATGGGACAGTGTACGGGGGGAATATAATGAGACAGTGTAATGGGAATATAATGGGACAGTGGAATGGGAATATATTGGGACAGAGTAAAGGGAATATAATGGGAGAGTGTAAGGGGGGAATATAATGGGAGAGTGTCAGGGGGGAATATAATGGGAGAGTGTAAGGGGGGAATATAATGGGACAGTGTACGTGAGGAATATAATGGGACAGTGCAAGGGGGGAATATAATGGGACAGCTGAAGGGGGGAATATAATGGGACAGTGTAAGGGGGGAATATAATGGGACAGTGTAAGGGGGGAATATAATGGGACAGTGTAAGGGGAATATAATGGGACAGTGTAAGGTGAATATAATGGGACAGTGCAAGGGGGGAATATAATGGGACAGCTGAAGGGGGGAATATAATGGGACAGTGTAAGGGGGGAATAAAATGGGACAGTGTAAGGGGGGAATATAATGGGACAGTGTAAGGGGGGAATATAATGGGACAGTGCAAGGGGGGAATATAATGCAACAGTGTAAGGAGAATAGAATGGGACAGTGTAAGGGGGGAATATAGTGGGAGAGTGTAAGGGGGGAATATAATGGGACAGTGTAAGGGGAATATAATGGGACTGTGTAAGGGGGGAATATAATAGGACAGTGTAAGGGGGGAATAGAATGGGAGAGTGTAAGGGTAATATAATGGGAGAGTGTAAGGGGGGAATATAATGGGACAGTGTTAAGGGACTATAATGGGAGAGTGTCATGGGAATATAATGGGACAGTGTAATGGGAATATATTGGGACAGTTTAAAGGGAATATAATGGAACAGTGTAAGGGGGGAATATAATGGGAGAGTGTAAGTGGGGAATATAATGGGACAGTGTCAGGGGGGAATATAATGGGACAGTTTAAGGGGGGAATATAATGGGACAGTTTAAACGGTGATATAATGGGACTGGGTAAAGGGAATATAATGGGACAGCTTATGGGGGGACTATAATGGGACAGTGCAAGGGGGGAATATAATGGGACAGTGTAAGGGGAATATAATGGGACAGTGTAAGGGGGAAATATAATGGGACAGCTTAAGGGGGGAATATAATGGGACAGTGTAAGGGGGGAATATAATATGACAGTATAAGGGGAATATAATGGGACAGTGTAAGGAGGGGAATATAATGGGACAGTGTAAGGAGGGGAATATAATGGGACAGTGCAAATGGGGGAGTATAATGGGACAGCTGAAGTGGGGAATACAACGGGACAGTGTGAGGGGAATATAATGGGTCAGTGTAAGGGGTATATCATGGGACATTGTATGGGAAATGTAATGAGACAGTGTAAGGGGGGAATATAATGGGACAGTATAAGGGGGGAATATAATGGGACAGTGTAAGGGGGGAATATAATGGGAGAGTGTAAAGGGAACATAATGGGACTGTGTAATGGAAATATAATGGGACAGTGTAATGGGAATATATTGGGACAGTGTGAAGGGAAAATAATGGGAGAGTGTAAGGGGGGAATATAATGGGACAGTGTAAGTGGGGTATATAATGCAACAGTGTAAGGGGAATAGAATGGGACAGTGTAAGGGGGGAATATAGTGGGACACTGTAAGGGGGGAATATAATGGGACAGTGTAAGGGGAATATAATGGGACTGTGTAAGGGGGGAATATAATGGGACAGTATAAGTTGGGAATATAATGGGACAGTGTAAGGGGGGAATAAAATGGGAGAGTGTAAGGTGGGAATATAATGGGACAGTGTAAGGTGGGTATATAATGGGACAGTGTAAGGGGAATAGAATGGGACAGTGTACGGGGGGAATATAATGGGACAGTGTACGGGGGGAATATAATGAGACAGTGTAATGGGAATATAATGGGACAGTGGAATGGGAATATATTGGGACAGAGTAAAGGGAATATAATGGGAGAGTGTAAGGGGGGAATATAATGGGAGAGTGTCAGGGGGATAGAATGGGAAAGTGTAAGGGGGGAATAGAATGCGACAGTGTAAGGGGGAATATAATGCGATAGTTTAACGGGGGAAAATAATGGGACAGTTTAAGGGGGGAATATAATGGGACAGTGTAAAGGGAATGTAATGGGACAGTGTAATGGGAATATAATGGGAAAGTGTAATGGGAATATATTGGGACAGTGTGAAGGGAATATAATGGGACAGTGTAACGGGGGAAAATAATCGGACAGTGTAAGGGGAGAATATAATGGGACAGTGTAAATGGGTAATATAATGGGACAGCTTAAGGGGGGAATATAATGGGACAGTGTAATGGGTGAATAGAATGGGAGAGTGTCAGGGGTGAATAGAATGGGAGAGTGTCAGGGGGGAATAGAATGGGACAGTGTAATGGTGGAATAGAATGGGAGAGTGTAAGGGGGGAATATAATGGGACAGTATAAGGTGGGAATATAATGAGACAGTTTAAGGGGGGAATCGAATGGGACTGTGTAAGAGGCGTATTTAATGGGAGAGTGTAAGGGGGGAATATATTGGGACAGTGTAATGGGGGAATATAATGGGACAGTGTAAAGCGAATATATTGGGACAGTGTAAAGGGAATATAATGGGACAGTGTAAAGGCAATATAATGGGACAGTGCAAGGGGGGAATATAATGGGACAGTGCAATGGGAATATAATGGGACAGTGCAAGGGGATAATTTAATGGGACAGCTTAAGCGGGGAATATAATGGGATAGTGTAAGGGGGGAATAAAATGGGACAGTTAAAGGAGGGGAATATAATGGGACAGTGTGAGGAGGGGAATATAATGGGACAGTGCAATGGGGGAATATAATGGGACAGCTTCAGCGGGGAATAAAATGGGACAGTTTATAGGGAATTTAATGGGACAGTGTAAGGGGGGAATATAATGGGACAGTGTAATGGGGGAATAGAATGGGAGAGTGTAAGGGGGGAATATAATGGGGCAGTGTAATGGGGGAATATAATGCGATAGCTTAAGGGGGGAATATAATGGGTTAGTGTAAGGGGGGAATATAATGGGACAGTGTAAAGGGAATATAATGGGACAGTGTAATGAGAATATAATGGGACAGTGTAAAGCAAATGTATTGGGACAGTGTAAAGGGCATATAATGGGACAGTGTAAAGGCAATATAATGGGACAGTGCAATGGGGGAATAAAATGGGACAGTGTAATGGGAATATAATGGGACAGTGTAAGGGGATAATTTAATGGGACAGCTTAAGCGGGGAATATAATGGGATAGTGTAAGGGGGGAATATAATGGGATAGTTTATAGGGAATATAATGGGACAGTGTGAGGGGGGGAATATAATGGGACAGTGTAAGGGGGGAATATAATGAGACAGTGTATTGGGGAATATAATGGGACAGTTTAAGGGGAATATAATGGGACAGTGCAAGGGGGGAATATGATCGGACAGCTGAAGGGGGGAATATAATGTGACAGTGTAAGGGGGGAATATAATGGGACAGTGTAAGGGGAATATAATGGGTCAGTGTAACGGGAATATAATGGGTCAGTGTAAGGGGAATATAATGGGACAGTGCAAGGGGGGAATATGATCGGACAGTGTAAGGGGGGAATATAATGGGACAGTGTAAGGGGGGAATATAATGGGCCAATGTAATGGGGGAATATAATGCGATAGCTTAAGGGGGGAATATAATGGGACAGTGTAAGGGGGGAATATAATGGGACAGTGTCAGTTGGGAATATAATGGGACAGGTTAAGGGGGGAATATAATGGGACAGTGTAAGTGGGGAATATAATGGGACACTGTAAGGGGGAATAGAATGGGAGAGTGTAAGGGGAATATAATGGGACAGTGCAAGGGGGGAATATAATGGGACAGTTTAAGGGGGGAATATAATGGGACAGTTTAAGGGGGGAATATAATGGGACAGTTTAAGGTGGGAATAAAATGGGACAGTGTGAAGGGAATATAATGGGACAGTGTTATGAGAATATAATGGGACAGTGTAAAGCGAATATATTGGGACAGTGCAAAGGGAATATAATGGGACAGTGTAAAGGCAATATAATGGGACAGTGCAAGGGGTGAATATAATGGGACAGTGTAATGGGAATATAATGGTACAGTGTAAGGGGATAATTTAATGGGACAGCTTAAGCGGGGAATATAATGGGATAGTGTAAGGGGGGTATATAATGGGACAGTTAAAGGAGGGGAATATAATGGGACAGTGTAAGGAGGGGAATATAATGGGACAGTGTCAGGGGGGAATATTATGGGACAGTGTAAGGGGAATATAATGGGACTGTGTAAGGGGGGAATATAATGGGACAGTGTAAGGGGGATAGAATGGGACAGTGTAAGGGGGGAATAGAATGCGACAGTGTAAGGGGGGAATATAATGCGATAGTTTAACGGGGGAATATAATGGGACAGTTTAAGGG
This sequence comes from Pristiophorus japonicus, assembly GCF_044704955.1. NCBI lineage: Eukaryota > Metazoa > Chordata > Chondrichthyes > Pristiophoridae > Pristiophorus > Pristiophorus japonicus. The sequence goes on along the minus strand of NW_027254715.1, from coordinate 62,725 downwards.
GGGAATATAATGGGACAGTGTAAAGGGAATATAATGGGACAGTGTAATGGGAATATAATGGGACAGTGTAATGGGAATATATTGGGACAGTGTAAAGGGAATATAATGGGACAGTGTAATGGGAATATAATGGGACAGTGTAACGGGGGAAAATAATCGGACAGTGAAAGGGGAGAATATAATGGGACAGTGTAAGGTGGTAATATAATGGGACAGTTTAAGGGGGGAATATAATGGGACAGTGTAATGGGTGAATAGAATGGGAGAGTGTAAGGGTGGAATATAATGGGACTTTTTAAAGGGGGAAATATAATGGGACAGTGTAAGGGGGGAATATAATGGGCCAGTGTCAGGGGGGAATATAATGGGACAGGGTAAGGAGGGAATATCATGGGACAGTGTAAGGGGGGAATATAATGGGACTATGTAAGGGTGGAATATAATGGGACAGTGTAAGGGGGGAATATAATGGGCCAGTGTAAGGGGGGAATATAATGGGACAGTGTAAGGGGGGAATATAATGGGACAGTTTAAAGGGTGATATAATGGGACAGGGGAAAGGGAATATAATGGGACAGTGTAAGGGGGGAATATAATGGGACAGTGTAAGGGGGGAATATAATTGGGACAGTGTAATGGGGGAATATAATGCGACAGTATAAGGGGAATAGAATGGGACAGTGCAATGGTGGAATAAAATGGGACAGTGGAAAGGGTGAATATAATGGGACAGTGCAAGGGGGGAATATAATGGGACTTTTTAAAGGGGGAAATATAATGGGACAGTGTAAGGGGGGAATATAATGGGCCAGTGTAAGGGGGGAATATAATGGGACAGTGTAAGGGGGGAATATAATGGGACAGTGTAAGGGGGGAATAGAATGGGAGAGTGTCAGGGGGGAATAGAATGGGAGAGTGTAATTGGAATATAATGGGAGAATGTAAGGGGGGAATATAATGGGACAGTGTAATGGGAATATAATGGGACAGTGTAATGGGAATATATTGGGACAGTGTAAAGGGAATATAATGGGAGAGTGTACGGGGGGCATATAATGGGACAGTGTAAGGGGGGAATATAATGCGGTAGCTTAAGGGGGAAAATGAAGTGAAAGTGTAAGGGGGGAATAGAATGGGACAGTGTAAGGGGGAAATATAATTGGGACAGTGTAATGGGGGAATATAATGCGACAGTATAAGGGGAATAAAATGGCACAGTGTAAGGGTGGAATATAATGGGACTATGTAAGGGTGGAATATAATGGGACAGTGTAAGGGGGGAATATAATGCGATAGCTTAAGGGGGGAATATAATGGGACAGTGTAATTGGAATATAATGGGACAGTGTAATGGGAATATATTGGGACAGTGTAAAGGGAATATAATGGGAGAGTGTAAGGGGGGCATATAATGGGACAGTGTAAGGGGGGAATATAATGCGGCAGCTTAAGGGGGGAATATAATGGGACAGGGTAAGGAGGGAATACAATGGTACAGTGTAAGGGGGGAATATAATGGGACAGTGTAAGGGGAATATAATGGGTCAGTGTAAGGGGAATATAATGGGACAGTGTATGGGGGAATATAATGGGACAGTGTAAGGGGGGAATATAATGGGACAGTGTTAGAGGGGAATATAATGGGACAGCTTAAGGGGGAATATGAAGGGAAAGTGTAAGGGGGGAATAGAATGGGACAGTGTAAGGGGGAAATATAATTGGGACAGTGTAATGGGGGAATATAATGCGACAGTATAAGGGGAATAGAATGGGACAGTGCAAGGGTGGAATAAAATGGGACAGTGGAAGGAGTGAATATAATGGGACAGTGTAAGGGTGGAATATAATGGGACAGTGGAAGGGTGGAATATAATGGGACAGTGTAAGGGGGGAATATAATGGGTCAGTGTAAGGGGAATATAATGGGACAGTGTATGGGGGAATATAATGGGACAGTGTAAGGGGGGAATATAATGGGACAGTATTAGAGGGGAATATAATGGGACAGCTTAAGGGGGAATATGAAGGGAAAGTGTAAGGGGGGAATAGAATGGGACAGTGTAAGGGGGAAATATAATTGGGACATTGTAATGGGGGAATATAATGCGACAGTATAAGGGGAATAGAATGGGACAGTGCAAGGGTGGAATAAAATGGGACAGTGGAAGGAGTGAATATAATGGGACAGTGTAAGGGTGGAATATAATGGGACTATGTAAGGGTGGAATATAATGGGACAGTGTAAGGGGGGAATATAATGGGCCAGTGTAAGGGGGGAATATAATGGGACAGTGTAAGGGGGGAATAGAATGGGACAGTTTAAAGGGTGATATAATGGGACAGGGTAAAGGGAATATAATGGGACAGTGTAAGGGGAGAATATAATGGGAGAGTGTAAGGGGGGAATATAATTGGGACAGTGTAATGGGGGAATATAATGCGACAGTATAAGGGGAATAGAATGGGACAGTGCAAGGGTGGAATAAAATGGGACAGTGGAAAGGGTGAATATAATGGGACAGTGTAAGGGTGGAATATAATGGGACTATGTAAGGGTGGAATATAATGGGACAGTGTAAGGGGGGAATATAATGGGACAGTGTAAGAGAGGAATATAATGGGACAGGGTAAGGAGGGAATATAATGGGACAGTGTAAACAGAAAATAATGGGACAGTTTAATGGGAATATAATGGGACAGTGTAATGGGAATATATTGGGACAGTGTAATGGGAATATAATGGGACAGTGTAACGGGGGAATATAATGGGACAGTTAAAGGGGGTAATATAATGGGACAGTGTGAGGGGGTAATATAATGGGACAGCTTAAGGGGGCAATATAATGGGACAGTGTAAGCGGGGAATATAATGGGACAGTGTAATGGGGGAATATCATGCAATAGCTTAAGGGGGGAATATAATGGGACAGTGTAAAGGGGGAATATAATGGGACAGTGTAAGTTGGGAATATAATGGGACAGTGTAAGGGGGGAATATAATGCGATAGCTTGAGGGGGGAATATAATGGGACAGGGTAAGGGGGTAATATAATGGGACAGTGTAAGGGGGGAATAGAATGGAAGAGTGTAAGGGGGGAATAGAATGGGAAATTGTAAGGGGAATATAATGGGAGAATGTAAGGGGGGAATATAATGGGACAGTGTAATTGGAATATAATGGGACAGTGTAATGGGAATATATTGGGACAGTGTAAAGGGAATATAATGGGAGAGTGTAAGGGGGGCATATAATGGGACAGTGTAAGGGGGGAATATAATGCGGTAGCTTAAGGGGGGAATATAATGGGACAGGGTAAGGAGGGAATATAATGGTACAGTGTAAGGGGGGAATATAATGGGACAGTGTAAGGGGAATATAATGGGTCAGTGTAAGGGGAATATAATGGGACAGTGTATGGGGGAATATAATGGGACAGTGTAAGGGGGGAATATAATGGGACAGTGTTAGAGGGGAATATAATGGGACAGCTTAAGGGGGAATATGAAGGGAAAGTGTAAGGGGGGAATAGAATGGGACAGTGTAAGGGGGAAATATAATGGGACAGTGTAAGGAGGGGAATATAATGGGACAGTGTAAGGGGAATATAATGGGACAGTGTAAGGGGAATATAATGGGACAGTGCAAGTGGGGGAGTATAATGGGACAGCTGAAGTGGGGAAAACAACGGGACAGTGTGAGGGGAATATAATGGGTCAGTGTAAGGGGTATATCATGAGACATTGTATGAGGGAATGTAATGAGACAGTGTAAGGGGGGAATATAATGGGACTATGTAAGGGTGGAATATAATGGGACAGTGTAAGGGGGGAATATAATGGGCCAGTGCAAGGGGGGAATATAATGGGACAGTTTAAGGGGGGAATATAATGGGACAGTTTAAACGGTGATATAATGGGACCGGGTAAAGGGAATATAATGGGACAGCTTATGGGGTGAATATAATGGGACAGTGCAAGGGAGGAATATAATGGGACAGTGTAAGGGGGAAATATAATGGGACAGCTTAAGGGGGGAATATAATGGGACAGTGTAAGGGGGGAATATAATATGACAGTATAAGGGGAATATAATGGGACAGTGTAAGGAGGGGAATATAATGGGACAGTGTAAGGGGAATATAATGGGACAGTGCAAGTGGGGGAGTATAATGGGACAGCTGAAGTGGGGAATACAACGGGACAGTGTGAGGGGAATATAATGGGTCAGTGTAAGGGGTATATCATGGGACATTGTATGGGGGAATGTAATGAGACAGTGTAAGGGGGGAATATAATGGGACAGTATAAGGGGGGAATATAATGGGACAGTGTAAGGGGGGAATATAATGGGAGAGTGTAAAGGGAACATAATGGGACTGTGTAATGGAAATATAATGGGACAGTGTAATGGGAATATATTTGGACAGTGTGAAGGGAAAATAATGGGAGAGTGTAAGGGGGGAATATAATGGGACAGTGTAAGTGGGGTATATAATGCAACAGTGTAAGGGGAATAGAATGGGACAGTGTAAGGGGGGAATATAGTGGGACACTGTAAGGGGGGAATATAATGGGACAGTGTAAGGGGAATATAATGGGACTGTGTAAGGGGGGAATATAATGGGACAGTATAAGTTGGGAATATAATGGGACAGTGTAAGGGGGGAATAAAATGGGAGAGTGTAAGGTGGGAATATAATGGGACAGTGTAAGGTGGGTATATAATGGGACAGTGTAAGGGGAATAGAATGGGACAGTGTACGGGGGGAATATAATGGGACAGTGTAAAGGGAATATAATGAGACAGAGTAATGGGAATATAATGGGACAGTGGAATGGGAATATATTGGGACAGAGTAAAGGGAATATAATGGGAGAGTGTAAGGGGGGAATATAATTGGGACAGTGTAATGGGGGAATATAATGGGACAGTGTAAGGGGGGAATATAATGGGACAGTGCAAGGGGGGAATATAATGCAACAGTGTAAGGGGAATAGAATGGGAGAGTGTAAGGGGGGAATATAATGGGACAGTGTAAGGGGAATATAATGGGACTGTGTAAGGGGGGAATATAATAGGACAGTGTAAGGGGGATAGAATGGGAAAGTGTAAGGGGGGAATAGAATGCGACAGTGTAAGGGGGAATATAATGCGATAGTTTAACGGGGGAAAATAATGGGACAGTTTAAGGGGGGAATATAATGGGACAGTGTAAAGGGAATGTAATGGGACAGTGTAATGGGAATATAATGGGACAGTGTAATGGGAATATATTGGGACAGTGTGAAGGGAATATAATGGGACAGTGTAACGGGGGAAAATAATCGGACAGTGTAAGGGGAGAATATAATGGGACAGTGTAAATGGGTAATATAATGGGACAGCTTAAGGGGGGAATATAATGGGACAGTATAAGGTGGGAATATAATGAGACAGTTTAAGGGGGGAATCGAATGGGACTGTGTAAGAGGCGTATTTAATGGGAGAGTGTAAGGGGGAATAGAATGGGACAGTATAAGGTGGGAATATAATGAGACAGTTTAAGGGGAGGATTCGAATTGGACTGTGTAAGAGGCGTATTTAATGGGAGAGTGTAAGGGGGGAATATATTGGGACAGTGTAATGGGGGAATATAATGGGACAGTGTAAAGCGAATATATTGGGACAGTGTAAAGGGAATATAATGGGACAGTGTAAAGGCAATATAATGGGACAGTGCAAGGGGGGAATATAATGGGACAGTGCAATGGGAATATAATGGGACAGTGCAAGGGGATAATTTAATGGGACAGCTTAAGCGGGGAATATAATGGGATAGTGTCAGGGGGGAATAAAATGGGACAGTTAAAGGAGGGGAATATAATGGGACAGTGTGAGGAGGGGAATATAATGGGACAGTGTAATGGGGGAATATAATGGGACTGCTGAAGGGGGAATATAATGGGACAGTGTAAGGGGGATATAATGGGACAGTGCAAGGGGGGAATAGAATGGGACAGTGCAAGGGGGGAAAAAATGGCACAGCTTCAGCGGGGAATAAAATGGGACAGTTTATAGGGAATTTAATGGGACAGTGTAAGGGGGGAATATAATGGGACAGTGTAATGGGGGAATAGAATGGGAGAGTGTAAGGGGGGAATATAATGGGGCAGTGTAATGGGGGAATATAATGCGATAGCTTAAGGGGGGAATATAATGGGATAGTGTAAGGGGAATATAATGGGTCAGTGTAACGGGAATATAATGGGTCAGTGTAAGGGGGGAATATAATGGGCCAGTGTAATGGGGGAATATAATGCGATAGCTTAAGGGGGGAATATAATGGGACAGTGTAAGGGGGGAATATAATGGGACAGTGTCAGTTGGGAATATAATGGGCCAGTGTAAGGGGGGAATATAATGGGACAGTGTAAGGGAGGAATATAATGGGACAGTTTAAAGGGTGATATAATGGGACAGCGTAAAGGGAATATAATGGTACAGTGTAATGAGAATATAATGGGACAGTGTAAGGGGGACAGTGTAATGGGGGAATATAATGCGACAGTATAAGGGGAATAGAATGGGACAGTGCAAGGGTGGAATAAAATGGGACAGTGGAAAGGGTGAATATAATGGGACAGTGCAAGGGTGGAATATATTGGGACTTTTTAAAGGGGGAAATATAATGGGACAGTGTAAGGGGGGAATATAATGTGCCAGTGTAAGGGGGGAATATAATGGGACAGTGTAAGGGGGGAATATAATGGGACAGTGTAAGAGGGGAATATAATGCGATAGCTTAAGGGGGGAATATAATGGGATAGGGTAAGGAGGGAATATAATGGGACAGTGTAAGGGGGGAATAGAATGGGAGAGTGTAAGGGGGGAATAGAATGGGAGAGTGTAATTGGAATATAATGGGAGAATGTAAGGGGGGAATATAATGGGACAGTGTAATGGGAATATAATGGGACAGTGTAATGGGAATATATTGGGACAGTGTAAAGGGAATAGAATGGGAGAGTGTACGGGGGGCATATAATGGGACAGTGTAATGGGGGAATATAATGCGGTAGCTTAAGGGGGAATATGAAGTGAAAGTGTAAGGGGGAAATATAATTGGGACAGTGTAATGGGGGAATATAATGCGACAGTATAAGGGGAATAGAATGGGACAGTGCAAGGGTGGAATAAAATGGGACAGTGGAAGGAGTGAATATAATGGGACAGTGTAAGGGTGGAATATAATGGGACTATGTAAGGGTGGAATATAATGGGACAGTGTAAGGCGGGAATATAATGGGCCAGTGTAAGGGGGGAATATAATGGGACAGTGTAAGGGGGGAATAGAACGGGACAGTTTAAAGTGTGATATAATGGGACAGTGTAAAGGGAATATAATGGGACAGTGTAAGGGGACAATATAATGGGAGAGTGTAAGGGGGGAATATAATTGGGACAGTGTAATGGGGGAATATAATGCGACAGTATAAGGGGAATAGAATGGGACAGTGCAAGGGTGGAATAAAATGGGACAGTGGAAAGGGTGAATATAATGGGACAGTGTAAGGGTGGAATATAATGGGACTATGTAAGGGTGGAATATAATGGGACAGTGTAAGGGGGGAATATAATGGGACAGTGTAAGAGGGGAATATAATGGGACAGGGTAAGGAGGGAATATAATGGGACAGTGTAAACAGAATATAATGGGACAGTTTAATGGGAATATAATGGGACAGTGTAATGGGAATATATTGGGACAGTGTAATGGGAATATAATGGGACAGTGTAACGGGGGAATATAATGGGAGAGTTAAAGGGGGTAATATAATGGGACAGTGTGAGGGGGTAATATAATGGGACAGCTTAAGGGGGCAATATAATGGGACAGTGTAAGCGGGGAATATAATGGGACAGTGTAATGGGGGAATATCATGCAATAGCTTAAGGGGGGAATATAATGGGACAGCTTAAGGGGGCAATATAATGGGACAGTGTAAGTTGGGAATATAATGGGACAGTGTAAGCGGGGAATATAATGGGACAGTGTAATGGGGGAATATCATGCAATAGCTTAAGGGGGGAATATAATGGGACAGGGTAAGGGGGTAATATAATGGGACAGTGTAAGGGGGGAATAGAATGGAAGAGTGTAAGGGGGGAATAGAATGGGAGAGTGTAAGGGGAATATAATGGGAGAATGTAAGGGGGGAATATAATGGGACAGTGTAATTGGAATATAATGGGACAGTGTAATGGGAATATATTGGGACAGTGTAAAGGGAATATAATGGGAGAGTGTAAGGGGGGCATATAATGGGACAGTGTAAGGGGGGAATATAATGCGGTAGCTTAAGGGGGGAATATAATGGGACAGGGTAAGGAGGGAATATAATGGTACAGTGTAAGGGGGGAATATAATGGGACAGTGTAAGGGGAATATAATGGGTCAGTGTAAGGGGAATATAATGGGACAGTGTATGGGGGAATATAATGGGACAGTGTAAGGGGGGAATATAATGGGACAGTGTAAGGGGGGAATATAATGGGACAGTGTTCGAGGGGAATATAATGGGACAGTATAAGGGGAATAGAATGGGACAGTGCAAGGGTGGAATAAAATGGGACAGTGGAAGGAGTGAATATAATGGGACAGTGTAAGGGTGGAATATAATGGGACTATGTAAGGGTGGAATATAATGGGACAGTGTAAGGGGGGAATATAATGGGTCAGTGTAAGGGGAATATAATGGGACAGTGTAAGGGGGAATATAATGGGACAGTGTAAGGGTGGAATATAATGGGACAGCTTAAGGGGGAATATGAAGGGAAAGTGTAAGGGGGGAATAGAATGGGACAGTGTAAGGGGGAAATATAATTGGGACAGTGTAATGGGGGAATATAATGCGACAGTATAAGGGGAATAGAATGGGACAGTGCAAGGGTGGAATAAAATGGGACAGTGGAAGGAGTGAATATAATGGGACAGTGTAAGGGTGGAATATAATGGGACTATGTAAGGGTGGAATATAATGGGACAGTGTAAGGGGGGAATATAATGGGCCAGTGTAAGGGGGGAATAGAATGGGACAGCTTAAGGGGGAATATGAAGGGAAAGTGTAAGGGGGGAATAGAATGGGACAGTGTAAGGGGGAAATATAATTGGGACATTGTAATGGGGGAATATAATGCGACAGTATAAGGGGAATAGAATGGGACAGTGCAAGGGTGGAATAAAATGGGACAGTGGAAGGAGTGAATATAATGGGACAGTGTAAGGGTGGAATATAATGGGACTATGTAAGGGTGGAATATAATGGGACAGTGTAAGGGGGGGAATATAATGGGCCAGTGTAAGGGGGGAATATAATGGGACAGTGTAAGGGGGGAATAGAATGGGACAGTTTAAAGGGTGATATAATGGGACAGGGTAAAGGGAATATAATGGGACAGTGTAAGGGGAGAATATAATGGGAGAGTGTAAGGGGGGAATATAATTGGGACAGTGTAATGGGGGAATATAATGCGACAGTATAAGGGGAATAGAATGGGACAGTGGAAAGGGTGAATATAATGGGACAGTGTAAGGGTGGAATATAATGGGACTATGTAAGGGTGGAATATAATGGGACAGTGTAAGGGGGGAATATAATGGGACAGTGTAAGAGAGGAATATAATGGGACAGGGTAAGGAGGGAATATAATGGGACAGTGTAAACAGAAAATAATGGGACAGTTTAATGGGAATATAATGGGACAGTGTAATGGGAATATATTGGGACAGTGTAATGGGAATATAATGGGACAGTGTAACGGGGGAATATAATGGGAGAGTTAAAGGGGGTAATATAATGGGACAGTGTGAGGGGGTAATATAATGGGACAGCTTAAGGGGGCAATATAATGGGACAGTGTAAGCGGGGAATATAATGGGACAGTGTAATGGGGGAATATCATGCAATAGCTTAAGGGGGGAATATAATGGGACAGTGTAAAGGGGGAATATAATGGGACAGTGTAAGTTGGGAATATAATGGGACAGTGTAAGGGGGGAATATAATGCGATAGCTTGAGGGGGGAATATAATGGGACAGGGTAAGGGGGTAATATAATGGGACAGTGTAAGGGGGGAATATAATGGGACAGTGTAAGGGGGGAATATAATGGGACAGTGTTCGAGGGGAATATAATGGGAGAGCTTAAGGGGGAATATGAAGGGAAAGTGTAAGGGGGGAATATAATGGGACAGTGTAATGGGGGAATATCATGCAATAGCTTAAGGGGGGAATATAATGGGACAGTGTAAGGTGGGTATATAATGAGACAGTGTAAGGGGAATAGAATGGGACAGTGTACGGGGGGAATATAATGGGACAGTGTAAAGGGAATATAATGAGACAGTGTAATGGGAATATAATGGGACAGTGGAATGGGAATATATTGGGACAGAGTAAAGGGAATATAATGGGAGAGTGTAAGGGGGGAATATAATGGGAGTGTGTCAGGGGGGAATATAATGCGAGAGTGTAAGGGGGGAATATAATGGGACAGTGTAAGTGAGGAATATAATGGGACAGTGCAAGGGGGGAATATAATGGGACAGCTGAAGGGGGGAATATAATGGGACAGTGTAAGGGGGGAATATAATGGGACAGTGTAATGGGAATATATTGGGACAGTGTAAAGGGAATAGAATGGGAGAGTGTACGGGGGGCATATAATGGGACAGTGTAAGGGGGGAATATAATGCGGTAGCTTAAGGGGGAATATGAAGTGAAAGTGTAAGGGGGAAATATAATTGGGACAGTGTAATGGGGGAATATAATGCGACAGTATAAGGGGAATAGAATGGGACAGTGCAAGGGTGGAATAAAATGGGACAGTGGAAGGAGTGAATATAATGGGACAGTGTAACGGTGGAATATAATGGGACTATGTAAGGGTGGAATATAATGGGACAGTGTAAGGCGGGAATATAATGGGCCAGTGTAAGGGGGGAATATAATGGGACAGTGTAAGGGGGGAATAGAACGGGACAGTTTAAAGTGTGATATAATGGGACAGTGTAAAGGGAATATAATGGGCCAGTGTAAGGGGGGAATATAATGGGACAGCTTAAGGGGGAATATGAAGGGAAAGTGTAAGGGGGGAATAAAATGGGACAGTGTAAGGGGGAAATATAATTGGGACAGTGTAATGGGGGAATATAATGCGACAGTATAAGGGGAATAGAATGGGACAGTGCAAGGGTGGAATAAAATGGGACAGTGGAAGGAGTGAATATAATGGGACAATGTAAGGGTGGAATATAATGGGACTATGTAAGGGTGGAATATAATGGGACAGTGTAAGAGGGGAATATAATGCGATAGCTTAAGGGGGGAATATAATGGGACAGGGTAAGGAGGGAATATAATGGGACAGTGTAAACAGAATATAATGGGACAGTGTAATGGGAATATAATGGGACAGTGTAATGGGAATATATTGGGACAGTGTAATGGGAATATAATGGGACAGTGTAATGGGAATATAATGGGACAGTGTAACGGGGGAATAGAATGGGACAGTGTAAAGCGAATATAATGGGACAGTGTGAGGGGGAAATCGAATGGGACAGTGTAAGAGGGGTATATAATGGGACAGGGTAAGGGGGGAATATAATGGGACAATGTAAGGGGGGAATATAATGGGACAGTGTAAGGGGGAATAGAATGGGACAGTGTAAAGCGAATATAATGGGACAGTGTAATGCGAATATAATGGGACAGTGTAAAGCGAATATATTGGGACAGTGTAATGGGAATATAATGGGACAGTGTAAAGGCAATATAATGGGACAGTGCAAGGGGGGAATATATTGGGACAGTGTAAGGGGAATATAACGGGACAGCTTAAGGGGGGAATATAATGGGACAGTGTAAGGGGGGGGAATATAATGGGACAGTGTCAGGGGGGGAATATAATGGGACAGTATAAGAGGAATATAATGGGACAGTTTAAGGTGGAGAATATAATGGGACAGTGTAAGGAGTGGAATATAATGGGACAGTGCAAGGGGAATATAATGGGACAGTGTCAGGGGGGAATATAATGGGACAGTGTAAGGGGGGTATGTAATGGGACAGTGTAAGGGGAATAGAATGGAACAGTGTTTGGGTGGAATAAAATGGGACAGTGTAAGGGGGGAATATAATGGGAGAGTGTAAGGGGGGAATATAATGGCACTATGTAAGGGGGGAAGATAATGGGACAGTGTCAGGGGGGAATGCAATGGGCCAGTGTAAGAGGGGAATATAATGGGACAGTGTAAGGGGGAATAGAATGGGACAATGTAAGGGGGGAATCGAATGGGACAGTGTTAGGGGGGAATATAATGGGACAGTGTAAAGGGAATATAATGGGACAGTGTACGGTGGGAATATAATGGGACAGTGTAACGGGGGAATAGAATGGGAGAGTTTAAGGGAATATAATGGGAGAGTGTAAGGGGGGAATATAATGGGACAGTGTAAGGGTGGAATATAATGGGACTATGTAAGGGTGGAATATAATGGGACAGTGTAAGAGGGGAATATAATGGGACAGTGTAAGGGGAATATAATGGGTCAGTATAAGGGGAATATAATGGGACAGTGTATGGGGGAATATAATGGGACAGTGTAAGGGGGGAATATAATGGGACAGTGTTAGAGGGGAATATAATGGGACAGCTTAAGGGGGGAATATAATGGGACAGTGTAAGAGTGGAATATAATGGGACTATGTAAGGGTTGAATATAATGGGACAGTGTAAGGGGGGAATATAATGGGACAGTGTAAGAGGGGAATATAATGCGATAGCTTAAGGGGGGAATATAATGGGACAGGGTAAGGAGGGAATATAATGGGACAGTGTAAACAGAATATAATGGCTAAGTGTAATGGGAATATAATGGGACAGTGTAATGGGAATATATTGGGACAGTGTAATGGGAATATAATGGGACAGTGTAACGGGGGAATAGAATGGGACAGTTAAAGGGGGGAATATAATGGGACAGTGTGAGTGGGTAATATAATGGGACAGTGTAAGGGGGGAATATAATGGGACAGTGTAATGGGGGAATATCATGCAATAGCTTGAGGGGGAAATATCATGGGACAGTGTAAGGGGGGAATATAATGGGACAGTGTAAGTTGGGAATATAATGGGACAGTGTAAGGGGGGAATCGAATGGGACAGTGTAAGGGGGAATAGAATGGGACAGTGTAAAGGGAATATAATGGGACAGTGTAATGTTAATATAATGGGACAGTGTAAAGCGAATATATTGGGACAGTGTAAAGGGAATATAATGGGACAGTGTAAAGGCAATATAATGGGACAGTGCAAGCGGGGAATATATTGGGACAGTGTAATGGGAATATAACGGGACAGCTTAAGGGGGGAATATAATGGGACAGTTTAAGGAGGAGAATATAATGGGACAGTGGAAGGGGGGAATATAATGGGACAGTGTAAGGGGAATATAATGAGATAGTGTAAAGGGGTAATATAATGGGACAGTACAAGGGGAATATAATGGGTCAGTGTAAGGGGAATATAATGGGGCAGTGTATGGGGGAATATAATGGGACAGTGTAAGGGGGGAATATAATGGGACAGCTTAAGGGGGGAAATATAAAGGGACAGTGTAAGGGGGGAATATAATGGGACAGCTTAAGTGGGGAATATAATGGCACAGTGTTAGGTGGGAATATAATGGGACAGTGTAAGGGGAATATAAAGGGAAAGTGTAAGGGGGGAATATAATGGGACAGTCTAAGGGGGGAATATAATGGGAGAGTGAAAGGGGGGAATCGAATGGGACTATGTAAGGGGGGAATATAATGGGCCAGTGTAAGGGGGGAATATAATGGGACAGTGTAAGGGGGGAATATAATGGGACAGTGTAAGAGGGGAATATATTCGGACAGTGTAATGGGAATATAATGATCAGTGTAACTGGGGAATATAATGGGACAGTTAAAGGGGGTAATATAATGGGACAGTGTGAGGGGGTAATATAATGGGACAGCTTAAGGGGGCAATATAATGGGACAGTGTCAGCGGGGAATATAATGGGACAGTCTAATGGGGGAATATCATGCAATAGCTTAAGGGGGGAATATAATGGGACAGTGTAAAGGGGGAATATAATGGGACAGTGTAAGTTGGGAATATAATGGGACAGTGTAAGGGGGGAATATAATGCGATAGCTTAAGGGGGGAATATAATGGGACAGGGTAAGGGGGTAATATAATGGGACAGTGTAAGGGGGGAATAGAATGGAAGAGTGTAAGGGGGGAATAGAATGGGAGAGTGTAAGGGGAATATAATGGGAGAATGTAAGGGGGGAATATAATGGGACAGTGTAATTGGAATATAATGGGACAGTGTAATGGGAATATATTGGGACAGTGTAAAGGGAATATAATGGGAGAGTGTAAGGGGGGCATATAATGGGACAGTGTAAGGGGGGAAAATAATGCGGTAGCTAAAGGGGGGAATATAATGGGACAGGGTAAGGAGGGAATATAATGGTACAGTGTAAGGGGGGAATATAATGGGACAGTGTAAGGGGAATATAATGGGTCAGTGTAAGGGGAATATAATGGGACAGTGTATGGGGGAATATAATGGGACAGTGTAAGGGGGGAATATAATGGGACAGTGTTAGAGGGGAATATAATGGGACAGCTTAAGGGGGAATATGAAGGGAAAGTGTAAGGGGGGAATAGAATGGGACAGTGTAAGGGGGAAATATAATTGGGACAGTGTAATGGGGGAATATAATGCGACAGTATAAGGGGAATAGAATGGGACAGTGCAAGGGTGGAATAAAATGGGACAGTGGAAGGAGTGAATATAATGGGACAGTGTAAGGGTGGAATATAATGGGACTATGTAAGGGTGGAATATAATGGGACTGTGTAAGGGGGGAATATAATGGGCCAGTGTAAGGGGGGAATATAATGGGACAGTGTAAGGGGGGAATATAATGGGACAGTTTAAAGGGTGATATAATGGGACAGGGTAAAGGGAATATAATGGGACAGTGTAATGGGGGAATATAATGCGACAGTATAAGGGGAATAGAATGGGACAGTGCAAGGGTGGAATAAAATGGGACAGTGGAACGGGTGAATATAATGGGACAGTGTAAGGGTGGAATATAATGGGACTTTTTAAAGGGGGAAATATAATGGGACAGTGTAAGGGGGGAATATAATGGGCCAGTGTAAGGGGGGAATATAATGGGACAGTGTAAGGGGGGAATATAATGGGACAGTGTAAGAGGGGAATATAATGCGATAGCTTCAGGGGGGAATATAATGGGACAGGGTAAGGAGGGAATATAATGGGACAGTGTAAGGGGGGAATAGAATGGGAGAGTGTAAGGGGGGAATAGAATGTGAGATTGTAAGGGGAATATAATGGGAGAATGTAAGGGGGGAATATAATGGGACAGTGTAATGGGAATATAATGGGACAGTGTAATGGGAATATATTGGGACAGTGTAAAGGGAATATAATGGGAGAGTGTACGGGGGGCATATAATGGGACAGTGTAAGGGGGAAATATAATTGGGACAGTGTAATGGGGGAATATAATGCGACAGTATAAGGGGAATAGAATGGGACCGTGCAAGGGTGGAATAAAATGGGACAGTGGAAGGGGTGAATATAATGGGACAGTGTCAGGGTAGAATATAATGGGACTATGTAAGGGTGGAATATAATGGGACAGTGTAAGAGGGGAATATAATGGGACAGGGTAAGGAGGGAATATAATGGGACAGTGTAAACAGAATATAATGGGACAGTGTAATGGGAATATATTGGGACAGTGTAACGGGGGAATATAATGGGACAGTTAAAGGGGGGAATATAATGGGACAGTGTGAGGGGGTAATATAATGGGACAGCTTAAGGGGGCAATATAATGGGACAGTGTAAGCGGGGAATATAATGGGACAGTGTAATGGGGGAATATCATGCAATAGCTTAAGGGGGGAATATAATGGGACAGTGTAAAGGGGGAATATAATGGGACAGTGTAAGGGGAATATAATGGGAGAATGTAAGGGGGGAAAATAATGGGACAGTGTAATTGGAATATAATGGGACAGTGTAATGGGAATATATTGGGACAGTGTAAAGGGAATATAATGGGAGAGTGTAAGGGGGGCATATAATGGGACAGTGTAAGGGGGGAATATAATGCGATAGCTTAAGCGGGGAATATAATGGGACAGGCTAAGGAGGGAATATAATGGTACAGTGTAAGGGGGAAATATAATGCGGTAGCTTAAGGGGGGAATATAATGGGACAGGGTAAGGAGGGAATATAATGGTACAGTGTAAGGGGGGAATATAATGGGACAGCTTAAGGGGGAATATAATGGGACAGGGTAAGGAGGGAATATAATGGTACAGTGTAAGGGGGGAATATAATGGGACAGTGTAAGGGGAATATAATGGGTCAGTGTAAGGGGAATATAATGGGACAGTGTATGGGGGAATATAATGGGACAGTGTAAGGGGGGAATATAATGGGACAGTGTTAGAGGGGAATATAATGGGACAGCTTAAGGGGGAATATGAAGGGAAAGTGTAAGGGGGGAATATAATGGGACAGTGTAAGGGGGGAATATAATGGGACAGTGTAAGAGGGGAATATAATGGGACAGGGTAAGGAGGGAATATAATGGGACAGTGTAAACAGAATATAATGGGACAGTGTAATGGGAATATATTGGGACAGTGTAACGGGGGAATATAATGGGACAGTTAAAGGGGGGAATATAATGGGACAGTGTGAGGGGGTAATATAATGGGACAGCTTAAGGGGGCAATATAATGGGACAGTGTAAGCGGGGAATATAATGGGACAGTGTAATGGGGGAATATCATGCAATAGCTTAAGGGGGGAATATAATGGGACAGTGTAAAGGGGGAATATAATGGGACAGTGTAAGGGGAATATAATGGGAGAATGTAAGGGGGGAAAATAATGGGACAGTGTAATTGGAATATAATGGGACAGTGTAATGGGAATATATTGGGACAGTGTAAAGGGAATATAATGGGAGAGTGTAAGGGGGGCATATAATGGGACAGTGTAAGGGGGGAATATAATGCGATAGCTTAAGCGGGGAATATAATGGGACAGGCTAAGGAGGGAATATAATGGTACAGTGTAAGGGGGGAATATAATGGGACAGTGTAAGGGGAATATAATGGGTCAGTGTAAGGGGAATATAATGGGACAGTGTATGGGGGAATATAATGGGACAGTGTAAGGGGGGAATATAATGGGACAGTGTTAGAGGGGAATATAATGGGACAGCTTAAGGGGGAATATGAAGGGAAAGTGTAAGGGGGGAATAAAATGGGACAGTGTAAGGGGGAAATATAATTGGGACAGTGTAATGGGGGAATATAATGCGACAGTATAAGGGGAATAGAATGGGACAGTGCAAGGGTGGAATAAAATGGGACAGTGGAAGGAGTGAATATAATGGGACAATGTAAGGGTGGAATATAATGGGACTATGTAAGGGTGGAATATAATGGGACAGTGTAAGAGGGGAATATAATGCGATAGCTTAAGGGGGGAATATAATGGGACAGGGTAAGGAGGGAATATAATGGGACAGTGTAAACAGAATATAATGGGACAGTGTAATGGGAATATAATGGGACAGTGTAATGGGAATATATTGGGACAGTGTAATGGGAATATAATGGGACAGTGTAACGGGGGAATATAATGGGACAGTTAATGGGGGAAATATAATGGGACAGTGTGAGGGGGTAATATAATGGGACAGCTTAAGGGGGCAATATAATGGGACAGTGTAAGCGGGGAATATAATGGGAGAGTGTAATGGGGGAATAGAATGGGAGAGTGTAATGGGGGAATAGAATGGGAGAGTGTCAGGGGGAATAGAATGGGACAGTGTAATGGGGGAATAAAATGGGACAGTGTAAGTTGGAAATATAATGGGACAGTGTAAGGGGGAAATCGAATAGGACAGTGTAAGAGGGGTATATAATGGGACAGGGTAAGGGGGGAATATAATGGGACAGTGTTAGGGGGGAATATAATGGGACAGTGTAAGGGGGAATAGAATGTGACAGTGTAAAGCGAATATAATGGGACAGTGTAATGCGAATATAATGGGACAGTGTAAAGCGAATATATTGGGACAGTGTAAAGGGAATATAATGGGACAGTGTAAAGGCAATATAATGGAACAGTGCAAGGGGGGAATATATTGGGACAGTGGAAGGGGAATATAACGGGACAGCTTAAGGGGGGAATATAATGGGACAGTGTAAGGGGGGGGAATATAATGGGACAGTGTCAGGGGGGAATATAATGGGACAGTATAAGAGGAATATAATGGGACAGTTTAAGGAGGAGAATATAATGGGACAGTGTAAGGAGGGGAATATAATGGGACAGTGCAAGGGGAATATAATGGGACAGTGTCAGGGGGGAATATAATGGGACAGTGTAAGGGGGGTATGTAATGGGACAGTGTAAGGGGAATAGAATGGAACAGTGTTTGGGTGGAATAAAATGGGACAGTGTAAGGGGGGAATATAATGGGAGAGTGTAAGGGGGGAATATAATGGCACTATGTAAGGGGGGAAGATAATGGGACAGTGTAAGGGGGGAATGTAATGGGCCAGTGTAAGAGGGGAATATAATGGGACAGTGTAAGGGGAATAGAATGGAACAGTGTTTGGGTGGAATAAAATGGGACAGTGTAAGGGGGGAATATAATGGGAGAGTGTAAGGGGGGAATATAATGGCACTATGTAAGGGGGGAAGATAATGGGACAGTGTAAGGGGGGAATGTAATGGGCCAGTGTAAGAGGGGAATATAATGGGACAGTGTAAGGGGGAATAGAATGGGACAATGTAAGGGGGGAATCGAATGGGACAGTGTTAGGGGGGAATATAATGGGACAGTGTAAAGGGAATATAATGGGACAGTGTACGGTGGGAATATAATGGGACAGTGTAACGGGGGAATAGAATGGGAGAGTTTAATGGAATATAATGGGAGAGTGTAAGGGGGGAATATAATGGGACAGTGTAAGGGTGGAATATAATGGGACTATGTAAGGGTGGAATATAACGGGACAGTGTAAGGGGGGAATATAATGGGACAGTGTAAGGGGGGAATATAATGGGACAGTGTAAGGGGAATATAATAGATCAGTGTAAGGGGAATATAATGGGGCAGTGTATGGGGGAATATAATGGAACAGTGTAAGGGGGGAATATAATGGGACAGTGTTAAAGGGGAATATAATGGGACAGTGTTAGAGGGGAATATAATGGGACAGCTTAAGGGGGGAATATAATGGGACAGTGTAAGGGTGGAATATAATGGGACTATGTAAGGGTGGAATATAATGGGACAGTGTAAGGGGGGAATGTAATGGGCCAGTGTAAGGGGGGAATATAATGGGACAGTGTAAGGGGGGAATATAATGGGACAGTGTAAGAGGGGATTATAATGGGACAGAGTCAGGGGGGAATATAATGGGACAGTATAAGGGGAATATAATGGGACAGTGTAAGGGGGGAATATAATGGGACAGCTTAAGGGGGGAATATAATGGCACAGTGTAAGGGGGGAATATAATGGGACAGTGTAAGGGGAATATAATGGGTCAGTGTAAGGGGAATATAATGGGACAGTCTAAGGGGGGAATATAATGGGACAGCTTAAGGGGGGAATATAAAGGGAAAGTGTAATGGGGGAATATAATGGGACAGTCTAAGGGGGGAATATAATGGGACAGTGCAAGGGGAATATAATGGGACTGTGCAAGGGGAATAGAATGGGACAGTGTTAGGGTAGAATAAAATGGGACAGTGCAAGGAGGGAATATAATGGGACAGTGTCAGGGGGGAATATAATGGGACAGTATAAGGGGAATATAGTGGGACAGTATAAGGGGAATATAATGGGACAGTGTAAGGGGGGAATATATTGGGACAGCTTAAGTGGGAATATAATGGCACAGTGTTAGGGGGGAATATAATGGGACAGTGTAAGGGGAATATAATGGGTCAGTGTAAGGGGGGAATATAATGGGACAGTGTAAGGGGGGAATATAATGGGACAGTGTATGGGGGAATATAATGGGACAGTGTAAGGGGGGAATATAATGGGACAGTGTTAGTGGGGCATATAATGGCACAGTGGAAGGGAAATATAATGGGTCAGTGTAAGTGGGGAATATAATGGCACAGTGTTAGGGGGGAATATAATGGGACAGTGTATGGGGGAATATAATGGGACAGTGTAAGGGAGGAATATAATGGGACAGTGTAAGGGGGGAATATAATGGGACAGCTTAAGGGGGGAATATAAAGGGAAAGTGTAAGGGGGGAATATAATGGGACAGTCTAAGGGGGGAATATAATGGGACAGTTTAAGGGGAATATAATGGGACTGTGTAAGGGGAATTGAATGGGACAGTGTTAGGGTGGAATAAAATGGGACAGTGTCAGGGGGGAATATAATGGGAGAGTGAAAGGGGGGAATATAATGGGACTATGTAAGGGGGGAATATAATGGGACAGTGTAAGGGGGGAATAAAATGGGACAGTTTAAGGGGGGATATAATGGGACTGGGTAAAGGGAATATAATGGGACCGCTTAAGGGGGGAATATAATGGGACAGTGGAAGGGGGGAATATAATGGGACAGCTTAAGATGGGAATATAATGGGACAGTTTCAGGGGAGAATATAATGGGACAGTATAAGGGGAATACAATGCCACAGTGTAAGGGGTGAATATAATGGGACAGTGTAAGGGGGGAATATAATGGGACAGAGTAAGGGGAGAATATAATGGGACAGTATAAGGGGAATATAATGGGACAGTGTAAGGGGGGAATATAATGGGACAGCTTAAGGGGGGAATATAATGGCACAGTGTAAGTGGGGAATATAATGGGACAGTGTGAGGGGAATATAATGGGTCAGTGTAAGGGGAATATAATGGGACAGTGTATGGGGGAATATAATGGGACAGTGTAAGGGGGGAATATAATGGGACAGTGTAAGGGGGGAATATAATGGGACAGTGTAAGGGGGGAATATAATGGGACAGTGTAAGGGGGGAATATAATGGGACAGCTTAAGGGGGGAATATAACGGGAAAGTGTAAGGGGGGAATATAATGGGACAGTCTAAGGGGGGAATGTAATGGGTCAGTGTAAGGGGAATAAAATGGGACAGTGTAAGGGGGGAATATAATGGGAGAGTGAAAAGGGGGAATATAATGGGACGATGTAAGGGGGGAATATAATGGAACAGTGTAAGGGGGGAATATAATGGGCCAGTGGAAGAGGGGAATATAATGGGCTAGTGGAAGGGGGGAATCGAATGGGACAGTGTAAGGGGGGAATCGAATGGGACAGTGTTAGGGGGGAATATAATGTGATAGTGTCAGGGGGGAATATAATGGGACAGTATAAGGGGAATATAATGGGACAGTTTAAGGAGGAGAATATAATGGGACAGTATAAGGAGGGGAATATAATGGGACAGTTTAAGAGGAATATAATGGGACAGTGTAAAGGGGGAATATAATGGGACAGTGTAAGGGGCGAATATAATGGGACAGTGTAAGGGGCGAATATAATGGGACAGTGTAAGGGGTAATATAATGGGACAGTATAAGGGGAATATAGTGGGACAGTATAAGGAGAATATAATGGGACAATGTAAGGGGGGAATATAATGGGACAGCTTAAGTGGGGCATATAATGGCACAGTGTAAGGGGAATATAATGGGTCAGTGTAAGTGGGGAATATAATGGCACAGTGTTAGGGGGGAATATAATGGGACAGTGTGTGGGGGAATATAATGGGACAGTGTAAGGGTGAAATATAATGGGACAGTGTAAGGGGGGAATATAATGGGACAGCTTAAGGGGGGAATATAAAGGGAAAGTGTAAGGGGGGAATATAATGGGACAGTCTAAGGGGGGAATATAATGGGACAGTCTAAGGGGGGAATAGAATGGGACAGTGTTAGGGTGGAATAAAATGGGACAGTGTCAGGGGGGAATATAATGGGAGAGTGAAAGGTGGGAAGATAATGGGACTATGTAAGGGGGGAATATAATGGGACAGTGTCAGGGGGGAATATAATGGGACAGTTTAAGGAGGGGAATATAATGGGACAGTGTAAGGGGAATATAATGGGACAGTGTTAGGGTGGAATAAAATGGGACAGTGTAAGGGGGGAATATAATGGGAGAGTGAAAAGGGGGAATATAATGGGACTATGTAAGGGGGGAATATAATGGGACAGTGTAAGGGGGGAATCGAATGGGACAGTGTTAGTGGGGAATATAATGTGATAGTTTAACGGTGGAATATAATGGGACAGTTTAAGGGGGGAATATAATGGGACAGTGTAAGTTGGGAATATAATGGGACAGGGTAAGGGGGGAATCAAATGGGAGAGTGCAAGGTGGGAATATAATGGGACAGTGTAAAGGGAATATAATGGGACAGTGTACGGGGGGAATATAATGGGACAGTGTAACGGGGGAATAGAATGGGAGAGTGTAAGGGGAATATCATGGGAGAGTGTAAGGGGGGAATATAATGGGACAGTGTAAACAGAATATAATGGGACAGTGCAATGGGAATATATTGGGACAGTGTAATGGGAATATATTGGGACAGTGTAATGGGAATATAATGGGACAGTGTAACGGGGGAATATAATGGGACAGTTTAAGGGGGGAATATAATGGGACAGTGTATGGGGAATATAATGGGACAGCTTAAGGGGGGAATATAATGGGACAGTGTAAGGGGGAATATAATGGGACAGTGTAAAGGGGGAATAAAATGGGACAGAGTATGGGGAATATAATGGGACAGTGTAAGGGGAATATAATGGGACAGTGCAAGGGGGGAATATGATCGGACAGCTGAAGGGGGGAATATAATGGGACAGTGTAAGGGGGGAATATAATGGGACAGTGTAAGGGGAATATAATGGGTCAGTGTAAGGGAAATATAATGGGACAGTGTATGGATGAATATAATGGGACAATGTAAGGGGGGAATATAATGGGACAGTGTAAGGGGGGAATATAATGGGACAGCTTAAGGGGGGAATATAAAGGGACAGTTTAAGGGGAATATAATGGGACTGTGTAAGGGGGGAATATAATTGGACAGTGTAAGGGGGGAATATAATGGGACAGTGTAAGGGGGGTATATAATGGGACATTGTAAGGGGAATAGAATGGGACAGTGTTACGGTGGAATAAAATGTGACAGTGTAAGGGGGGAATATAATGGCAGAGTGTAAGGGGGGAATATAATGGGACTATGTAAGGGGAATATAATGGGACTGTGGAAGCGGGGAATATCATGTGACAGTGTAATGGGGGAATATAATTGGGACAATGTAATGGGGGAATATAATGCGACAGTATAAGTGGAATAGAATGGGACAGTGCAAGGGTGGAATAAAATGGGACAGTGGAAGGGGTGAATATAATGGGACAGTGTAAGGGGAATATAATGGGTCAGTGTAAGGGGAATATAATGGGACAGTGTATGGGGGAATATAATGGGACAGTGTAAGGATGGAATATAATGGGACAGTGTTGGAGGGGAATATAATGGGACAGCTTAAGGCGGAATATGAAGGGAAAGTGTAAGGGGGGAATAGAATGGGACAGTGTAAGGGGGAAATATAATTGGGACAGTGTAATGGGGGAATATAATGCGACAGTATAAGGGGAATAGAATGGGACAGTGCAAGGGTGGAATAAAATGGGACAGTGGAAGGAGTGAATATAATGGGACAGTGTAAGGGTGGAATATAATGGGACTATGTAAGGGTGGAATATAATGGGACAGTGTAAGGGGGGAATATAATGGGTCAGTGTAAGGGGAATATAATGGGACAGTGTATGGGGGAATATAATGGGACAGTGTAAGGGGGGAATATAATGGGACAGTGTTAGAGGGGAATATAATGGGACAGCTTAAGGGGGAATATGAAGGGAAAGTGTAAAGGGGAAATAGAATGGGACAGTGTAAGGGGGAAATATAATTGGGACATTGTAATGGGGGAATATAATGCGACAGTATAAGGGGAATAGAATGGGACAGTGCAAGGGTGGAATAAAATGGGACAGTGGAAGGAGTGAATATAATGGGACAGTGTAAGGGTGGGATATAATGGGACTATGTAAGGGTGGAATATAATGGGACAGTGTAAGGGGGGAATATAATGGGCCAGTGTAAGGAGGGAATATAATGGGACAGTGTAAGGGGGGAATAGAATGGGACAGTTTAAAGGGTGATATAATGGGACAGGGTAAAGGGAATATAATGGGACAGTGTAAGGGGAGAATATAATGGGAGAGTGTAAGGGGGGAATATAATGGGACAGGGTAAGGAGGGAATATAATGGGACAGTGTAAACAGAATATAATGGGACAGTTTAATGGGAATATAATGGGACAGTGTAATGGGAATATATTGGGACAGTGTAATGGGAATATAATGGGACAGTGTAACGGGGGAATATAATGGGACAGTTAAAGGGGGTAATATAATGGGACAGTGTGAGGGGGTAATATAATGGGACAGCTTAAGGGGGCAATATAATGGGACAGTGTAAGCGGGGAATATAATGGGACAGTGTAATGGGGGAATATCATGCAATAGCTTAAGGGGGGAATATAATGGGACAGTGTAAGGGGGGAATATAATGCGGTAGCTTAAGGGGGGAATATAATGGGACAGGGTAAGGAGGGAATATAATGGTACAGTGTAAGGGGGGAATATAATGGGACAGTGTAAGGGGAATATAATGGGTCAGTGTAAGGGGAATATAATGGGACAGTGTATGGGGGAATATAATGGGACAGTGTAAGGGGGGAATATAATGGGACAGTGTTAGAGGGGAATATAATGGGACAGCTTAAGGGGGAATATGAAGGGAAAGTGTAAGGGGGGAATAGAATGGGACAGTGTAAGGGGGAAATATAATGGGACAGTGTAAGGAGGGGAATATAATGGGACAGTGTAAGGGGAATATAATGGGACAGTGCAAGTGGGGGAGTATAATGGGACAGCTGAAGTGGGGAATACAACGGGACAGTGTGAGGGGAATATAATGGGTCAGTGTAAGGGGTATATCATGGGACATTGTATGGGGGAATGTAATGAGACAGTGTAAGGGGGGAATATAATGGGACTATGTAAGGGTGGAATATAATGGGACAGTGTAAGGGGGGAATATAATGGGCCAGTGCAAGGGGGGAATATAATGGGACAGTTTAAGGGGGGAATATAATGGGACAGTTTAAACGGTGATATAATGGGACCGGGTAAAGGGAATATAATGGGACAGCTTATGGGGGGAATATAATGGGACAGTGCAAGGGGGGAATATAATGGGACAGTGTAAGGGGAATATAATGGGACAGTGTAAGGGGGAAATATAATGGGACAGCTTAAGGGGGGAATATAATGGGACAGTGTAAGGGGGGAATATAATATGACAGTATAAGGGGAATATAATGGGACAGTGTAAGGAGGGGAATATAATGGGACAGTGTAAGGGGAATATAATGGGACAGTGCAAGTGGGGGAGTATAATGGGACAGCTGAAGTGGGGAATACAACGGGACAGTGTGAGGGGAATATAATGGGTCAGTGTAAGGGGTATATCATGGGACATTGTATGGGGGAATGTAATGAGACAGTGTAAGGGGGGAATATAATGGGACAGTATAAGGGGGGAATATAATGGGACAGTGTAAGGGGGGAATAAAATGGGAGAGTGTAAAGGGAACATAATGGGACTGTGTAATGGAAATATAATGGGACAGTGTAATGGGAATATATTGGGACAGTGTGAAGGGAAAATAATGGGAGAGTGTAAGGGGGGAATATAATGGGACAGTGTAAGTGGGGTATATAATGCAACAGTGTAAGGGGAATAGAATGGGACAGTGTAAGGGGGGAATATAGTGGGACACTGTAAGGGGGGAATATAATGGGACAGTGTAAGGGGAATATAATGGGACTGTGTAAGGGGGGAATATAATGGGACAGTATAAGTTGGGAATATAATGGGACAGTGTAAGGGGGGAATCAAATGGGAGAGTGTAAGGTGGGAATATAATGGGACAGTGTAAGGTGGGTATATAATGGGACAGTGTAAGGGGAATAGAATGGGACAGTGTACGGGGGGAATATAATGGGACAGTGTAAAGGGAATATAATGAGACAGTGTAATGGGAATATAATGGGACAGTGGAATGGGAATATATTGGGACAGAGTAAAGGGAATATAATGGGAGAGTGTAAGGGGGGAATATAATGGGAGAGTGTCAGGGGGGAATATAATGGGAGAGTGTAAGGGGGGAATATAATGGGACAGTGTAAGTGAGGAATATAATGGGACAGTGCAAGGGGGGAATATAATGGGACAGCTGAAGGGGGGAATATAATGGGACAGTGTAAGGGGGGAATATAATGGGACAGTGTAAGGGGGGAATATAATGGGACAGTGTAAGGGGAATATAATGGGACAGTGCAAGGGGGGAATATAATGGGACAGCTGAAGGGGGGAATATAATGGGACAGTGTAAGGGGGGAATAAAATGGGACAGTGTAAGGGGGGAATATAATGGGACAGTGTAAGGGGGGAATATAATGGGACAGTGTAAGGGGAATATAATGGGACAGTGCAAGGGGGGAATATAATGGGACAGCTGAAGGGGGGAATATAATGGGACAGTGTAAGGGGGGAATAAAATGGGACAGTGTAAGGGGGGAATATAATGGGACAGTGTAAGGGGGGAATATAATGGGACAGTGCAAGGGGGGAATATAATGCAACAGTGTAAGGGGAATAGAATGGGACAGTGTAAGGGGGGAATATAGTGGGACAGTGTAAGGGGGGAATATAATGGGACAGTGTAAGGGGAATATAATGGGACAGTGCAAGGGGGGAATATAATGCAACAGTGTAAGGGGAATCGAATGGGACAGTGTAAGGGGGAATAGAATGGGACAGTGTAAAGGGAATATAATGGGACAGTGTAATGTTAATATAATGGGACAGTGTAAAGCGAATATATTGGGACAGTGTAAAGGGAATATAATGGGACAGTGTAAAGGCAATATAATGGGACAGTGCAAGCGGGGAATATATTGGGACAGTGTAATGGGAATATAACGGGACAGCTTAAGGGGGGAATATAATGGGACAGTGTAAGGGGGGAATATAATGGGACAGTGGAAGGGGGGAATATAATGGGACAGCTTAAGAGGGGAATATAATGGGACAGTGTCAGGGGGGAATATAATGGGACAGTATAAGGGGAATATAATGGGACAGTTTAAGGAGGAGAATATAATGGGACAGTGTAAGGAGGGGAATATAATGGGACAGTGTAAGGGGAATATAATGAGACAGTGTAAAGGGGGAATATAATGGGACAGTATAAGGGGAATATAATGGGTCAGTGTAAGGGGAATATAATGGGACAGTGTATGGGGGAATATAATGGGACAGTGTAAGGGGGGAATATAATGGAACAGCTTAAGGGGGGAAATATAAAGGGAAAGTGTAAGGGGGGAATATAATGGGACAGTCTAAGGGGAGAATATAATGGGACAGTATAAGGGGAATATAATGGGTCAGTGTAAGGGGAATATAATGGGACAGTGTATGGGGGAATATAATGGGACAGTGTAAGGGGGGAATATAATGGAACAGCTTAAGGGGGGAAATATAAAGGGAAAGTGTAAGGGGGGAATATAATGGGACAGTCTAAGGGGAGAATATAATGGGACAGTATAAGGGGAATATAATGGGACAGTGGAAGGGGGGAATATAATGGGACAGCTTAAGTGGGGAATATAATGGCACAGTGTTAGGTGGGAATATAATGGGACAGTGTAAGGGGAATATAAAGGGAAAGTGTAAGGGGGGAATATAATGGGACAGTCTAAGGGGGGAATATAATGGGAGAGTGAAAGGGGGGAATCGAATGGGACTATGTAAGGGGGGAATATAATGGGCCAGTGTAAGGGGGGAATATAATGGGACAGTGTAAGGGGGGAATATAATGGGACAGTGTAAGAGGGGAATAAAATGGGACAGGGTAAGGAGGGAATATAATGGGACAGTTTAATGGGAATATAATGGGACAGTGTAATGGGAATATATTGGGACAGTTTAATGGGAATATAATGGGACAGTGTAACTGAAGAATATAATGGGACAGTTAAAGGGGGTACTATAATGGGACAGTGTGAGGGGGTAATATCATGCAATAGCTTAAACGGGGGAATATAATGGGACAGTGTAAAGGGGGAATATAATGGGACAGTGTAAGTTGGGAATATAATGGGACAGTGTAAGGGGGGAATATAATGGGACAGCTTAAGGGGGGAAAAAATGTGACAGTGTCAGGGGGGAATATAATGGGACAGCGTAAATGGAATATAATGGGACAGTGTAAGTGGGGAATATAATGGAACAGCTTGAGGGGGAATATAATGGGACAGTGTACGGGGAATATAATGGGACATTTTAAGGGGATAATATAATGGGACAACTTAAGCGGGGAATATAATGGGATAGTGTAAGGGGAATATAATGGGACAGTGTCAGAGGGGAATATAATGGGACAATGTAAGGGGGGGGAATAGAATGGGACGGCATAAAGGGAATATAATGTGACAGTGTAAGGGGGGAATATAATGGGACAGCTTAAGGGGGGAATATAATGGGACAGTGTAAGGGGAATAGAATGGGACAGTGTTACGGTGGAATAAAATGTGACAGTGTAAGGGGGGAATATAATGGCAGAGTGTAAGGGGGGAATATAAAGGGACAGTTTAAGGGGAATATAATGGGACTGTGTAAGGGGGGAATATAATTGGACAGTGTAAGGGGGGAATATAATGGGACAGTGTAAGGGGGGTATATAATGGGACATTGTAAGGGGAATAGAATGGGACAGTGTTACGGTGGAATAAAATGTGACAGTGTAAGGGGGGAATATAATGGCAGAGTGTAAGGGGGGAATATAATGGGACTATGTAAGGGGAATATAATGGGACTGTGGAAGCGGGGAATATCATGTGACAGTGTAATGGGGGAATATAATTGGGACAATGTAATGGGGGAATATAATGCGACAGTATAAGTGGAATAGAATGGGACAGTGCAAGGGTGGAATAAAATGGGACAGTGGAAGGGGTGAATATAATGGGACAGTGTAAGGGGAATATAATGGGTCAGTGTAAGGGGAATATAATGGGACAGCTGAAGGGGGGAATATAATGGGACAGTGTAAGGGGGGAATATAATGTGACAGTGTAAGGGGGGAATATAATGGGACAGCTTAAGGGGGGAATATAATGGGACAGTGTAAGGGGAATAGAATGGGACAGTGTTACGGTGGAATAGAATGGGACTGCATAAAGGGAATATAATGGGACAGCTTAAGGGGGGAATATAAAGGGACAGTTTAAGGGGAATATAATGGGACTGTGTAAGGGGGGAATATAATTGGACAGTGTAAGGGGGGAATATAATGGGACAGTGTAAGGGGGGTATATAATGGGACATTGTAAGGGGAATAGAATGGGACAGTGTTACGGTGGAATAAAATGTGACAGTGTAAGGGGGGAATATAATGGCAGAGTGTAAGGGGGGAATATAATGGGACTATGTAAGGGGAATATAATGGGACTGTGGAAGCGGGGAATATCATGTGACAGTGTAATGGGGGAATATAATTGGGACAATGTAATGGGGGAATATAATGCGACAGTATAAGTGGAATAGAATGGGACAGTGCAAGGGTGGAATAAAATGGGACAGTGGAAGGGGTGAATATAATGGGACAGTGTAAGGGGAATATAATGGGTCAGTGTAAGGGGAATATAATGGGACAGCTGAAGGGGGGAATATAATGGGACAGTGTAAGGGGGGAATAAAATGGGACAGTGTAAGGGGGGAATATAATGGGACAGTGTAAGGGGGGAATATAATGGGACAGTGCAAGGGGGGAATATAATGCAACAGTGTAAGGGGAATAGAATGGGACAGTGTAAGGGGGGAATATAGTGGGACAGTGTAAGGGGGGAATATAATGGGACAGTGTAAGGGGAATATAATGGGACAGTGCAAGGGGGGAATATAATGCAACAGTGTAAGGGGAATCGAATGGGACAGTGTAAGGGGGAATAGAATGGGACAGTGTAAAGGGAATATAATGGGACAGTGTAATGTTAATATAATGGGACAGTGTAAAGCGAATATATTGGGACAGTGTAAAGGGAATATAATGGGACAGTGTAAAGGCAATATAATGGGACAGTGCAAGCGGGGAATATATTGGGACAGTGTAATGGGAATATAACGGGACAGCTTAAGGGGGGAATATAATGGGACAGTGTAAGGGGGGAATATAATGGGCAAGTGGAAGGGGGGAATATAATGGGACAGCTTAAGAGGGGAATATAATGGGACAGTGTCAGGGGGGAATATAATGGGACAGTATAAGGGGAATATAATGGGACAGTTTAAGGAGGAGAATATAATGGGACAGTGTAAGGAGGGGAATATAATGGGACAGTGTAAGGGGAATATAATGAGACAGTGTAAAGGGGGAATATAATGGGACAGTATAAGGGGAATATAATGGGTCAGTGTAAGGGGAATATAATGGGACAGTGTATGGGGGAATATAATGGGACAGTGTAAGGGGGGAATATAATGGAACAGCTTAAGGGGGGAAATATAAAGGGAAAGTGTAAGGGGGGAATATAATGGGACAGTCTAAGGGGAGAATATAATGGGACAGTATAAGGGGAATATAATGGGACAGTGGAAGGGGGGAATATAATGGGACAGCTTAAGTGGGGAATATAATGGCACAGTGTTAGGTGGGAATATAATGGGACAGTGTAAGGGGAATATAAAGGGAAAGTGTAAGGGGGGAATATAATGGGACAGTCTAAGGGGGGAATATAATGGGAGAGTGAAAGGGGGGAATCGAATGGGACTATGTAAGGGGGGAATATAATGGGCCAGTGTAAGGGGGGAATATAATGGGACAGTGTAAGGGGGGAATATAATGGGACAGTGTAAGAGGGGAATAAAATGGGACAGGGTAAGGAGGGAATATAATGGGACAGTTTAATGGGAATATAATGGGACAGTGTAATGGGAATATATTGGGACAGTTTAATGGGAATATAATGGGACAGTGTAACTGAAGAATATAATGGGACAGTTAAAGGGGGTACTATAATGGGACAGTGTGAGGGGGTAATATCATGCAATAGCTTAAACGGGGGAATATAATGGGACAGTGTAAAGGGGGAATATAATGGGACAGTGTAAGTTGGGAATATAATGGGACAGTGTAAGGGGGGAATATAATGGGACAGCTTAAGGGGGGAAAAAATGTGACAGTGTCAGGGGGGAATATAATGGGACAGCGTAAATGGAATATAATGGGACAGTGTAAGTGGGGAATATAATGGAACAGCTTGAGGGGGAATATAATGGGACAGTGTACGGGGAATATAATGGGACATTTTAAGGGGATAATATAATGGGACAACTTAAGCGGGGAATATAATGGGATAGTGTAAGGGGAATATAATGGGACAGTGTCAGAGGGGAATATAATGGGACAATGTAAGGGGGGGGAATAGAATGGGACGGCATAAAGGGAATATAATGTGACAGTGTAAGGGGGGAATATAATGGGACAGCTTAAGGGGGGAATATAATGGGACAGTGTAAGGGGGGGAATAGAATGGGACTGCATAAAGGGAATATAATGGGACAGCTTAAGGGGGGAATATAAAGGGACAGTTTAAGGGGAATATAATGGGACTGTGTAAGGGGGGAATATAATTGGACAGTGTAAGGGGGGAATATAATGGGACAGTGTAAGGGGGGTATATAATGGGACATTGTAAGGGGAATAGAATGGGACAGTGTTACGGTGGAATAAAATGTGACAGTGTAAGGGGGGAATATAATGGCAGAGTGTAAGGGGGGAATATAATGGGACTATGTAAGGGGAATATAATGGGACTGTGGAAGCGGGGAATATCATGTGACAGTGTAATGGGGGAATATAATTGGGACAATGTAATGGGGGAATATAATGCGACAGTATAAGTGGAATAGAATGGGACAGTGCAAGGGTGGAATAAAATGGGACAGTGGAAGGGGTGAATATAATGGGACAGTGTAAGGGGAATATAATGGGTCAGTGTAAGGGGAATATAATGGGACAGTGTATGGGGGAATATAATGGGACAGTGTAAGGATGGAATATAATGGGACAGTGTTGGAGGGGAATATAATGGGACAGCTTAAGGCGGAATATGAAGGGAAAGTGTAAGGGGGGAATAGAATGGGACAGTGTAAGGGGGAAATATAATTGGGACAGTGTAATGGGGGAATATAATGCGACAGTATAAGGGGAATAGAATGGGACAGTGCAAGGGTGGAATAAAATGGGACAGTGGAAGGAGTGAATATAATGGGACAGTGTAAGGGTGGAATATAATGGGACTATGTAAGGGTGGAATATAATGGGACAGTGTAAGGGGGGAATATAATGGGACAGTGTAAGGGGGGAATATAATGGGTCAGTGTAAGGGGAATATAATGGGACAGTGTATGGGGGAATATAATGGGACAGTGTAAGGGGGGAATATAATGGGACAGTGTTAGAGGGGAATATAATGGGACAGCTTAAGGGGGAATATGAAGGGAAAGTGTAAAGGGGAAATAGAATGGGACAGTGTAAGGGGGAAATATAATTGGGACATTGTAATGGGGGAATATAATGCGACAGTATAAGGGGAATAGAATGGGACAGTGCAAGGGTGGAATAAAATGGGACAGTGGAAGGAGTGAATATAATGGGACAGTGTAAGGGTGGGATATAATGGGACTATGTAAGGGTGGAATATAATGGGACAGTGTAAGGGGGGAATATAATGGGCCAGTGTAAGGAGGGAATATAATGGGACAGTGTAAGGGGGGAATATAATGGGACAGTGTAAGGGGAATATAATGGGTCAGTGTAAGGGGAATATAATGGGACAGTGTATGGGGGAATATAATGGGACAGTGTAAGGGGGGAATATAATGGGACAGTGTTAGAGGGGAATATAATATGACAGTATAAGGGGAATATAATGGGACAGTGTAAGGAGGGGAATATAATGGGACAGTGTAAGGGGAATATAATGGGACAGTGCAAGTGGGGGAGTATAATGGGACAGCTGAAGTGGGGAATACAACGGGACAGTGTGAGGGGAATATAATGGGTCAGTGTAAGGGGTATATCATGGGACATTGTATGGGGGAATGTAATGAGACAGTGTAAGGGGGGAATATAATGGGACAGTATAAGGGGGGAATATAATGGGACAGTGTAAGGGGGGAATAAAATGGGAGAGTGTAAAGGGAACATAATGGGACTGTGTAATGGAAATATAATGGGACAGTGTAATGGGAATATATTGGGA
Organism: Pristiophorus japonicus; assembly: GCF_044704955.1. Taxonomy (NCBI): domain Eukaryota; kingdom Metazoa; phylum Chordata; class Chondrichthyes; family Pristiophoridae; genus Pristiophorus; species Pristiophorus japonicus. The sequence goes on along the minus strand of NW_027254715.1, from coordinate 29,098 downwards.
CAGTGTGAAGGGAAAATAATGGGAGAGTGTAAGGGGGGAATATAATGGGACAGTGTAAGTGGGGTATATAATGCAACAGTGTAAGGGGAATAGAATGGGACAGTGTAAGGGGGGAATATAGTGGGACACTGTAAGGGGGGAATATAATGGGACAGTGTAAGGGGAATATAATGGGACTGTGTAAGGGGGGAATATAATGGGACAGTATAAGTTGGGAATATAATGGGACAGTGTAAGGGGGGAATCAAATGGGAGAGTGTAAGGTGGGAATATAATGGGACAGTGTAAGGTGGGTATATAATGGGACAGTGTAAGGGGAATAGAATGGGACAGTGTACGGGGGGAATATAATGGGACAGTGTAAAGGGAATATAATGAGACAGTGTAATGGGAATATAATGGGACAGTGGAATGGGAATATATTGGGACAGAGTAAAGGGAATATAATGGGAGAGTGTAAGGGGGGAATATAATGGGAGAGTGTCAGGGGGGAATATAATGGGAGAGTGTAAGGGGGGAATATAATGGGACAGTGTAAGTGAGGAATATAATGGGACAGTGCAAGGGGGGAATATAATGGGACAGCTGAAGGGGGGAATATAATGGGACAGTGTAAGGGGGGAATATAATGGGACAGTGTAAGGGGGGAATATAATGGGACAGTGTAAGGGGAATATAATGGGACAGTGCAAGGGGGGAATATAATGGGACAGCTGAAGGGGGGAATATAATGGGACAGTGTAAGGGGGGAATAAAATGGGACAGTGTAAGGGGGGAATATAATGGGACAGTGTAAGGGGGGAATATAATGGGACAGTGTAAGGGGAATATAATGGGACAGTGCAAGGGGGGAATATAATGGGACAGCTGAAGGGGGGAATATAATGGGACAGTGTAAGGGGGGAATAAAATGGGACAGTGTAAGGGGGGAATATAATGGGACAGTGTAAGGGGGGAATATAATGGGACAGTGCAAGGGGGGAATATAATGCAACAGTGTAAGGGGAATAGAATGGGACAGTGTAAGGGGGGAATATAGTGGGACAGTGTAAGGGGGGAATATAATGGGACAGTGTAAGGGGAATATAATGGGACAGTGCAAGGGGGGAATATAATGCAACAGTGTAAGGGGAATCGAATGGGACAGTGTAAGGGGGAATAGAATGGGACAGTGTAAAGGGAATATAATGGGACAGTGTAATGTTAATATAATGGGACAGTGTAAAGCGAATATATTGGGACAGTGTAAAGGGAATATAATGGGACAGTGTAAAGGCAATATAATGGGACAGTGCAAGCGGGGAATATATTGGGACAGTGTAATGGGAATATAACGGGACAGCTTAAGGGGGGAATATAATGGGACAGTGTAAGGGGGGAATATAATGGGACAGTGGAAGGGGGGAATATAATGGGACAGCTTAAGAGGGGAATATAATGGGACAGTGTCAGGGGGGAATATAATGGGACAGTATAAGGGGAATATAATGGGACAGTTTAAGGAGGAGAATATAATGGGACAGTGTAAGGAGGGGAATATAATGGGACAGTGTAAGGGGAATATAATGAGACAGTGTAAAGGGGGAATATAATGGGACAGTATAAGGGGAATATAATGGGTCAGTGTAAGGGGAATATAATGGGACAGTGTATGGGGGAATATAATGGGACAGTGTAAGGGGGGAATATAATGGAACAGCTTAAGGGGGGAAATATAAAGGGAAAGTGTAAGGGGGGAATATAATGGGACAGTCTAAGGGGAGAATATAATGGGACAGTATAAGGGGAATATAATGGGACAGTGGAAGGGGGGAATATAATGGGACAGCTTAAGTGGGGAATATAATGGCACAGTGTTAGGTGGGAATATAATGGGACAGTGTAAGGGGAATATAAAGGGAAAGTGTAAGGGGGGAATATAATGGGACAGTCTAAGGGGGGAATATAATGGGAGAGTGAAAGGGGGGAATCGAATGGGACTATGTAAGGGGGGAATATAATGGGCCAGTGTAAGGGGGGAATATAATGGGACAGTGTAAGGGGGGAATATAATGGGACAGTGTAAGAGGGGAATAAAATGGGACAGGGTAAGGAGGGAATATAATGGGACAGTTTAATGGGAATATAATGGGACAGTGTAATGGGAATATATTGGGACAGTTTAATGGGAATATAATGGGACAGTGTAACTGAAGAATATAATGGGACAGTTAAAGGGGGTACTATAATGGGACAGTGTGAGGGGGTAATATCATGCAATAGCTTAAACGGGGGAATATAATGGGACAGTGTAAAGGGGGAATATAATGGGACAGTGTAAGTTGGGAATATAATGGGACAGTGTAAGGGGGGAATATAATGGGACAGCTTAAGGGGGGAAAAAATGTGACAGTGTCAGGGGGGAATATAATGGGACAGCGTAAATGGAATATAATGGGACAGTGTAAGTGGGGAATATAATGGAACAGCTTGAGGGGGAATATAATGGGACAGTGTACGGGGAATATAATGGGACATTTTAAGGGGATAATATAATGGGACAACTTAAGCGGGGAATATAATGGGATAGTGTAAGGGGAATATAATGGGACAGTGTCAGAGGGGAATATAATGGGACAATGTAAGGGGGGGGAATAGAATGGGACGGCATAAAGGGAATATAATGTGACAGTGTAAGGGGGGAATATAATGGGACAGCTTAAGGGGGGAATATAATGGGACAGTGTAAGGGGGGGAATAGAATGGGACTGCATAAAGGGAATATAATGGGACAGCTTAAGGGGGGAATATAAAGGGACAGTTTAAGGGGAATATAATGGGACTGTGTAAGGGGGGAATATAATTGGACAGTGTAAGGGGGGAATATAATGGGACAGTGTAAGGGGGGTATATAATGGGACATTGTAAGGGGAATAGAATGGGACAGTGTTACGGTGGAATAAAATGTGACAGTGTAAGGGGGGAATATAATGGCAGAGTGTAAGGGGGGAATATAATGGGACTATGTAAGGGGAATATAATGGGACTGTGGAAGCGGGGAATATCATGTGACAGTGTAATGGGGGAATATAATTGGGACAATGTAATGGGGGAATATAATGCGACAGTATAAGTGGAATAGAATGGGACAGTGCAAGGGTGGAATAAAATGGGACAGTGGAAGGGGTGAATATAATGGGACAGTGTAAGGGGAATATAATGGGTCAGTGTAAGGGGAATATAATGGGACAGTGTATGGGGGAATATAATGGGACAGTGTAAGGATGGAATATAATGGGACAGTGTTGGAGGGGAATATAATGGGACAGCTTAAGGCGGAATATGAAGGGAAAGTGTAAGGGGGGAATAGAATGGGACAGTGTAAGGGGGAAATATAATTGGGACAGTGTAATGGGGGAATATAATGCGACAGTATAAGGGGAATAGAATGGGACAGTGCAAGGGTGGAATAAAATGGGACAGTGGAAGGAGTGAATATAATGGGACAGTGTAAGGGTGGAATATAATGGGACTATGTAAGGGTGGAATATAATGGGACAGTGTAAGGGGGGAATATAATGGGACAGTGTAAGGGGGGAATATAATGGGTCAGTGTAAGGGGAATATAATGGGACAGTGTATGGGGGAATATAATGGGACAGTGTAAGGGGGGAATATAATGGGACAGTGTTAGAGGGGAATATAATGGGACAGCTTAAGGGGGAATATGAAGGGAAAGTGTAAAGGGGAAATAGAATGGGACAGTGTAAGGGGGAAATATAATTGGGACATTGTAATGGGGGAATATAATGCGACAGTATAAGGGGAATAGAATGGGACAGTGCAAGGGTGGAATAAAATGGGACAGTGGAAGGAGTGAATATAATGGGACAGTGTAAGGGTGGGATATAATGGGACTATGTAAGGGTGGAATATAATGGGACAGTGTAAGGGGGGAATATAATGGGCCAGTGTAAGGAGGGAATATAATGGGACAGTGTAAGGGGGGAATATAATGGGACAGTGTAAGGGGAATATAATGGGTCAGTGTAAGGGGAATATAATGGGACAGTGTATGGGGGAATATAATGGGACAGTGTAAGGGGGGAATATAATGGGACAGTGTTAGAGGGGAATATAATATGACAGTATAAGGGGAATATAATGGGACAGTGTAAGGAGGGGAATATAATGGGACAGTGTAAGGGGAATATAATGGGACAGTGCAAGTGGGGGAGTATAATGGGACAGCTGAAGTGGGGAATACAACGGGACAGTGTGAGGGGAATATAATGGGTCAGTGTAAGGGGTATATCATGGGACATTGTATGGGGGAATGTAATGAGACAGTGTAAGGGGGGAATATAATGGGACAGTATAAGGGGGGAATATAATGGGACAGTGTAAGGGGGGAATAAAATGGGAGAGTGTAAAGGGAACATAATGGGACTGTGTAATGGAAATATAATGGGACAGTGTAATGGGAATATATTGGGACAGTGTGAAGGGAAAATAATGGGAGAGTGTAAGGGGGGAATATAATGGGACAGTGTAAGTGGGGTATATAATGCAACAGTGTAAGGGGAATAGAATGGGACAGTGTAAGGGGGGAATATAGTGGGACACTGTAAGGGGGGAATATAATGGGACAGTGTAAGGGGAATATAATGGGACTGTGTAAGGGGGGAATATAATGGGACAGTATAAGTTGGGAATATAATGGGACAGTGTAAGGGGGGAATCAAATGGGAGAGTGTAAGGTGGGAATATAATGGGACAGTGTAAGGTGGGTATATAATGGGACAGTGTAAGGGGAATAGAATGGGACAGTGTACGGGGGGAATATAATGGGACAGTGTAAAGGGAATATAATGAGACAGTGTAATGGGAATATAATGGGACAGTGGAATGGGAATATATTGGGACAGAGTAAAGGGAATATAATGGGAGAGTGTAAGGGGGGAATATAATGGGAGAGTGTCAGGGGGGAATATAATGGGAGAGTGTAAGGGGGGAATATAATGGGACAGTGTAAGTGAGGAATATAATGGGACAGTGCAAGGGGGGAATATAATGGGACAGCTGAAGGGGGGAATATAATGGGACAGTGTAAGGGGGGAATATAATGGGACAGTGTAAGGGGGGAATATAATGGGACAGTGTAAGGGGAATATAATGGGACAGTGCAAGGGGGGAATATAATGGGACAGCTGAAGGGGGGAATATAATGGGACAGTGTAAGGGGGGAATAAAATGGGACAGTGTAAGGGGGGAATATAATGGGACAGTGTAAGGGGGGAATATAATGGGACAGTGTAAGGGGAATATAATGGGACAGTGCAAGGGGGGAATATAATGGGACAGCTGAAGGGGGGAATATAATGGGACAGTGTAAGGGGGGAATAAAATGGGACAGTGTAAGGGGGGAATATAATGGGACAGTGTAAGGGGGGAATATAATGGGACAGTGCAAGGGGGGAATATAATGCAACAGTGTAAGGGGAATAGAATGGGACAGTGTAAGGGGGGAATATAGTGGGACAGTGTAAGGGGGGAATATAATGGGACAGTGTAAGGGGAATATAATGGGACAGTGCAAGGGGGGAATATAATGCAACAGTGTAAGGGGAATCGAATGGGACAGTGTAAGGGGGAATAGAATGGGACAGTGTAAAGGGAATATAATGGGACAGTGTAATGTTAATATAATGGGACAGTGTAAAGCGAATATATTGGGACAGTGTAAAGGGAATATAATGGGACAGTGTAAAGGCAATATAATGGGACAGTGCAAGCGGGGAATATATTGGGACAGTGTAATGGGAATATAACGGGACAGCTTAAGGGGGGAATATAATGGGACAGTGTAAGGGGGGAATATAATGGGACAGTGGAAGGGGGGAATATAATGGGACAGCTTAAGAGGGGAATATAATGGGACAGTGTCAGGGGGGAATATAATGGGACAGTATAAGGGGAATATAATGGGACAGTTTAAGGAGGAGAATATAATGGGACAGTGTAAGGAGGGGAATATAATGGGACAGTGTAAGGGGAATATAATGAGACAGTGTAAAGGGGGAATATAATGGGACAGTATAAGGGGAATATAATGGGTCAGTGTAAGGGGAATATAATGGGACAGTGTATGGGGGAATATAATGGGACAGTGTAAGGGGGGAATATAATGGAACAGCTTAAGGGGGGAAATATAAAGGGAAAGTGTAAGGGGGGAATATAATGGGACAGTCTAAGGGGAGAATATAATGGGACAGTATAAGGGGAATATAATGGGACAGTGGAAGGGGGGAATATAATGGGACAGCTTAAGTGGGGAATATAATGGCACAGTGTTAGGTGGGAATATAATGGGACAGTGTAAGGGGAATATAAAGGGAAAGTGTAAGGGGGGAATATAATGGGACAGTCTAAGGGGGGAATATAATGGGAGAGTGAAAGGGGGGAATCGAATGGGACTATGTAAGGGGGGAATATAATGGGCCAGTGTAAGGGGGGAATATAATGGGACAGTGTAAGGGGGGAATATAATGGGACAGTGTAAGAGGGGAATAAAATGGGACAGGGTAAGGAGGGAATATAATGGGACAGTTTAATGGGAATATAATGGGACAGTGTAATGGGAATATATTGGGACAGTTTAATGGGAATATAATGGGACAGTGTAACTGAAGAATATAATGGGACAGTTAAAGGGGGTACTATAATGGGACAGTGTGAGGGGGTAATATCATGCAATAGCTTAAACGGGGGAATATAATGGGACAGTGTAAAGGGGGAATATAATGGGACAGTGTAAGTTGGGAATATAATGGGACAGTGTAAGGGGGGAATATAATGGGACAGCTTAAGGGGGGAAAAAATGTGACAGTGTCAGGGGGGAATATAATGGGACAGCGTAAATGGAATATAATGGGACAGTGTAAGTGGGGAATATAATGGAACAGCTTGAGGGGGAATATAATGGGACAGTGTACGGGGAATATAATGGGACATTTTAAGGGGATAATATAATGGGACAACTTAAGCGGGGAATATAATGGGATAGTGTAAGGGGAATATAATGGGACAGTGTCAGAGGGGAATATAATGGGACAATGTAAGGGGGGGGAATAGAATGGGACTGCATAAAGGGAATATAATGTGACAGTGTAAGGGGGGAATATAATGGGACAGCTTAAGGGGGGAATATAATGGGACAGTGTAAGGGGGGGAATAGAATGGGACTGCATAAAGGGAATATAATGGGACAGTGTAAGGGGGGGAGAATATAATGGGACAGTGCAAGGGGGGAATATAATGGGACAGTGTCAGGGGAATATAATGGGACAGTGTAAGGGGGGAATATAATGGAACAGTGTAAGGGGGGAATATAATGGGACAGTGTAATGGGCATATAATGGGACAGTGTAAGGGGGGAAGATACTGGGAAAGTCTCAGGGGAATATAAGGTGACATTGTAAAGGGAATATAATGGGACAGTGTAAGGGGGGAATATAATGGGACAGTGTAATGGGAATATAATGGGACAGTGTCAGGGGGGAATATAATGGGAAAGTGTAAGGGAAATAAAATGGGACAGTGTAAGGGACGAATATCATGGGACAGCGTAATGGCGGAATATAATGGGACAGGGTAAGGAGGGAATATAATGGGACAGTGTAAGGGGGGGAATATAATGGGACAGTTAAGGGGTAATAGAATGGGACAGTGTCAGGGAAATATAATGGGACAGTATAAGGGAAATATAATGGGACAGTGTAAAGGAAATATAATGGGACAGCGTAAGGGGGGAAAATAATGGGACAGTGTAAGGGGGGGAATATAATGGGACAGTTAAGGGGTAATAGAATGGGACAGTGTCAGGGAAATATAATGGGACAGTGTGAAGGGAATATAATGGGACAGTGCAAGGGGGGAATATAATGGGACAGTGTAATGGGAATATAATGGGACAGTGTAAGGTGGGAATATAATGGGAAAGTGTAAGGGGAATATAATGGGACAGTGTAAAGGGAATATAATGGGACAGTGTACGGGGGGAATATAATGGGACAGCTTAAGTGGGGAATATAATGGGACAGTGTGAGGGGGGAATATCATGGAACAGTGTGAGGGGGGAATATCATGGGACAGTGTGAGGGGGTAATATAATGGCACAGTGTCAGAGGGGAATATACTGGGACAGTGTAAGAGGCAATACAATGGGACAACGTAAGTGCGGAATATAATGGGACAGTGTAAGAGGGGAATATAATGGGACAGTGCAAGGGGGGAATATAATGGGACAGTGTCAGGGGAATATAATGGGACAGTGTAAGGGGGGAATATAATGGAACAGTGTAAGGGGGGAATATAATGGGACAGTGTAATGGGCATATAATGGGACAGTGTAAGGGGGGAAGATACAGGGAAAGTCTCAGGGGAATATAATGGGACATTGTAAAGGGAATCAAATGGGACAGTGTAATGGGGGAATATAATGGGACAGTGTAATGGGAATATAATGGGACAGTGTCAGGGGGGAATATAATGGGAAAGTGTAAGGGAAATAAAATGGGACAGTGTAAGGGACGAATATCATGGGACAGCGTAATGGCGGAATATAATGGGACAGGGTAAGGAGGGAATATAATGGGACATTGTAAGGGGGGAATATAATGGTACAGTGAAAGGGGGGAATATAATGGGACAGTGTAAGGGGGGGAATATAATGGGACAGTTAAGGGGTAATAGAATGGGACAGTGTCAGGGAAATATAATGGGACAGTATAAGGGAAATATAATGGGACAGTGTAAAGGAAATATAATGGGACAGTGTAAGGGGGGAATATAATGGGACAGCGTAAGGGGGGAAAATAATGGGACAGTGTAAGGGTGGAATATAATGGGACAGTGTAAGAGGGGAATATAATGGGACAGTGTAAGGGGGGGAATATAATGGGACAGTTAAGGGGTAATAGAATTGGACAGTGTCAGGGAAATATAATGGGACAGTGTGAAGGGAATATAATGGGACAGTGCAAGGGGGGAATATAATGGGACAGTGTAATGGGAATATAATGGGACAGTGTAAGGTGGGAATATAATGGGAAAGTGTAAGGGGAATATAATGGGACAGTGTAAAGGGAATATAATGGGACAGTGTACGGGGGGAATATAATGGGACAGCTTAAGGGGGGAATAGAATGCGACAGTGTGAGGGGGGAATATCATGGGACAGTGTGAGGGGGGAATATCATGGGACAGTGTGAGGGGGTAATATAATGGGACAACTTAAGCCGGGAATATAATGGGATAGTGTAAGGGGAATATAATGGGACAGTGTCAGAGGGGAATATAATGGGATAGTGTAAGGGGGGGAATAGAATGGGACTGCATAAAGGGAATATCATGGGACAGTGTAAGGGGGGAATATAATGGGACAGTGTGAGGGGGGAATATAATGGGACAGCTTAAGGAGGGAATATAATGGGACAGTGTAAGGGGGGGAGAATATAATGGGACAGTGCAAGGGGGGAATATAATGGGACAGTGCAAGGGGGGAATATAATGGGACAGTGTCAGGGGAATATAATCGGACAGTGTAAGGGGGGAATATAATGGAACAGTGTAAGGGGGGAATATAATGGGACAGTGTAAGGGGGGAAGATACTGGGAAAGTCTCAGGGGAATATAAGGGGACATTGTAAAGGGAATATAATGGGACAGTGTAAGGGGGGAATATAATGGGAAAGTGTAAGGGAAATAAAATGGGACAGTGTAAGTGACGAATATCATGGGACCGGGTAAGGAGGGAGTATAATGGGACAGTGTAAGGGGGGGAATATAATGGGACAGTTAAGGGGTAATAGAATGGGACAGTGTCAGGGAAATATAATGGGACAGTTTGAGGGAAATATAATGGGACAGTGTAAAGGAAATATAATGGGACAGTATAAGGGGGGAATATAATGGGACAGTGTGAAGGGAATATAATGGGACAGTGTGAAGGGAATATAATGGGACAGTGTAATGGGAATATAATGGGACAGTGTAAGGTGGGAATATAATGGGAAAGTGTAAGGGGAATATAATGGGACAGTGTAAAGGGAATATAATGGGAGAGTGTACGGGGGGAATATAATGGGACAGCTTAAGGGGGGAATATAATGGGACAGTGTGAGGGGGGAATATCATGGAACAGTGTGAGGGGGGAATATAATGGGACAGTGTAAGGGGGGGAATATAATGGGACAGTGTAAGGGGGGAATATAATGGGACAGTGTCACGGGAATATAATGGGACAGTGTAAGGGGGGAATATAATGGAACAGTGTAAGGGGGGAATATAATGGAACAGTGTAAGGGGGGAATATAATGGGACAGTGTAATGGGCATATAATGGGACAGTGTAAGGGGGGAAGATACAGGGAAAGTCTCAGGGGAATATAATGGGACATTGTAAAGGGTATATAATGGGACAGTGTAAGGGGGGAATTTAATGGGACAGTGTAATGGGAATATAATGGGACAGTGTCAGGGGGGAATATAATGGGAAAGTGTAAGGGAAATAAAATGGGACAGTGTAAGGGACGAATATCATGGGACAGCGTAATGGCGGAATATAATGGGACAGGGTAAGGAGGGAATATAATGGGACATTGTAAGGGGGGAATATAATGGGACAGTGTGAGGGGGGAATATAATGGGACAGCTTAAGGGGGGAATATCATGGGACAGTGTAAGGGGAATATAATGGGACAGTGTAAGGGGGGAATATAATGGGACAGTGTGAGCGGGGAATATAATGGGACAGCTTCAGGGGGGAATATAATGGGACAGTGTAAGGGGGGAATATAATGGGACAGTGTAAGGGGGGAATATAATGGAACAGTGTAAGGGGGGAATATAATGGGACAGTGTAATGGGCATATAATGGGACAGTGTAAGGGGGGAAGATACCGGGAAAGTCTCAGGGGAATATAAGGGGACATTGTAAAGGGAATATAATGGGACAGTGCAAGGGGGGAATATAATGGGACAGTATAATGGGAATATAATGGGACAGTGTCAGGGGGGAATATAATGGGAAAGTGTAAGGGAAATAAAATGGGACAGTGTAAGGGACGAATATCATGGGACAGCGTAATGGCGGAATATAAGTGAGACAGGGTAAGGAGGGAATATAATGGTACAGTGTAAGGGGGGAATATAATGGTACAGTGTAAGGGGGGAATATAATGGGACAGTGTAAGGGGGGGAATATAATGGGACAGTTAAGGGGTAATAGAATGGGACAGTGTCAGGGAAATATAATGGGGCAGCGTCAGGGGGGAATACAATGGGACAGCTTCAGGGGGGAATATCATGGGACAGCGTAAGGGGGTAATATAATGAGACAGCGTCAGGGGGGAATAGAATGGGACAGTGTAAGGGGGGAATATAATGGGATAGCGTAAGAGGGGAATATAATGGGACAGTGTAAGGGGGGAATATAATGGGACAGTGTAAGGGGGGAATATAATGGGACAGTTGAAGGGGGAATAGAATAGGACATTGTAAGGAAATATAATGGGACAGTGTAAGGGAAATATAATGGGACAGTGTAAGGGGGGAATATAATGGGACAATGCAAGGGGGGAATATAATGGGACAGTGTAACGGGGGAATATAATGGGACAGTGTAAGGGGGGGAAGATACAGGGAAAGTCTCAGGGGAATATAATGGGACATTGTAAAGGGAATATAATGGGACAGTGTAAGGGGGGAATATAATGGGACAGTGTAATGGGAATATAATGGGACAGTGTCAGGGGGGAATATAATGGGAAAGTGTAAGGGAAATAAAATGGGACAGTGTAAGGGACGAATATCATGGGACAGCGTAATGGCGGAATATAATGGGACAGGGTAAGGAGGGAATATAATGGGACATTGTAAGGGGGGAATATAATGGTACAGTGTAAGGGGGGAATATAATGGGACAGTGTAAGGGGGGGAATATAATGGGACAGTTAAGGGGTAATAGAATGGGACAGTGTCAGGGAAATATCATGGGACAGTGTAAGGGAAATATAATGGGACAGTATAAAGGAAATATAATGGGACAGTGTAAGGGGGGAATATAATGGGACAGTGTGAAGGGAATATAATGGGACAGTGCAAGGGGGGAATATAATGGGACAGTGTAATGGGAATATAATGGGACAGTGTAAGGTGGGAATATAATGGGAAAGTGTAAGGGGAATATAATGGGACAGTGTCAAGGGAATATAATGGGACAGTGTACGGGGGGAATGTAATGGGACAGCTTAAGGGGGGAATATAATGGGACAGTGTGAGGGGGGAATATCATGGGACAGTGTGAGGGGGGAATATCATGGGACAGTGTGAGGGGGTAATATAATGGGACAGTGTCAGAGGGGAATATACTGGGACAGTGTAAGGGGCAATAGAATGGGACAACGTAAGGGCGGAATATAATGGGACAGTGTAAGAGGGGAATATAATGGGACAGTGTAAGGGGGGAATATAATGGGACAGTGTAAGGGGGGAATATAATGGGACAGTGTAAGGGGAATATAATGAGACAGTGTTAGGGGAATATCATGGGACAGCGTAAGGGGGGAATATAATGGGACAGCGTTAGGGGGGAATAAAATGGGACAGTGCAAAGGGAATATAATGGGACAGTGTAAGGGGGGAATATAATGGGACAGCTTTAAGGGGGAATATAATGGGACAGTATAAGGGGGGAATAGAATGGGACAGTGTAAGGGGGGAATATAATGGGACAGCGTCAGGGGGGAATAGAATGGGACAGTGTAAGGGAGGAATATAATGGGACAGTGGAAGGGGAATATCGTGGGACAGTGTAAGGGGGGAATAGAATAGGACAGTGTAAGGGAAATATAATGGGACAGCGTCAGGGGGGAATATAATGGGACAGCTTCAGGGGTGGAATATAATGGGACAGCGTCAGGGGGGAGTAAATGGGACAGCGTCAGGGGGGAATATAATGGGACAGTATAAGGGGGGAATAGAATGGGACAGTGTAAGGGGGGAATAGAATGGGACAGTGTAAGGGGGGAATAGAATGGGACAGTGTAAGGGGGGAATATAGTGGGACAGTGTAAGGGGAATATCATGGGACAGTGTCAGGGAATATAATGGGACATCGTAAGGGGGGAATATAATGGGACAGCGTAAGAGGGGAATAGAATGGGACAGTGTAAGGGGGGAATATAATGGGACATCGTAAGGGGGGAATGTAATGGGACAGCTTAAGGGGGGAATATAATGGGACAGTGTGAGGGGGGAATATCATGGGACAGTGTGAGGGGGGAATATAATGGGACAGTGTAAGGGGGGAATATGATGGGACAGTGTAAGGGGAATATAACGAATGTTTCCATACCCGTGTGACAGTTGCCCGCCACTATTGGTGTCCGTACACAGCAGACACTGTCGATGGTTGAAGTAATGACTTTAAAGGTTCTTGTGCATTTTTTATGTATATAAGATCATTCTCTTTGACCCACAGCGATTCAAAGCATTTCTTTGGTGCCAGAGGAAAGACTGTCCGATTCCTCTGTAGCTGAGTTGGTCTGTTCTCCTCCTGCGGTGCTGTAAGTTGTCAGTAGCGGGGCATTGCTAACTTTGGGTTTATTTCTAAGCTTGGAATAATATGGCAAACTTACTGGACACACTCCATCATCATAGCAGTCCCTCAAAATCGAGGAAGACTTGCTTCCACTCTAAATATGAATTCTCAGGTGGCTGTACAGCCTAATATGGAAATTACAGTCCGTCACAGGTGGGACAGACAGTGGTTGAAGGGTGGGTGGGACTGGTTTGCCGCACGCTCCTTCCGTTGCCTGCGCTTGATTTCTGCATGCTCTCGGCGACGAGACTCGAGGTGCTCAGCGCCCTCCCGGATGCACTTCCTCCAGGGACTCCCAGGTGTCGGTGGGGATGTTGCACTTTATCAAGGAGGCTTTGTGGGTGAACCTGTAACGTTTCCTCTGCCCACCTGGGGCTCACTTGCCGTGTAGGAGTTCCGAGTAGAGCGCTGGCTTTGGGAGTCTCGTGTCAGGCATGCGGACGATGTGGCACGCCCAGCGAACTGATCAAGTGTGGTCAGTGCTTCAATGCTTGGGATGTTGGCCGTGACGAGGACGCTAACGTTGGTGCGTCTGTCCTTCCAGGGGATTTGTAAGATCTTGCGGAGACATCGTTGGTGGTATTTCTCTTGTGGATTGAGGTGTCTATTGTACATAGTCCATGTCTCTGTGCCATACAGGGGGGCGGGTATTACTACAGCCCTGTAGACCATGAGTTTGGTGCCAGATTTGAGGGCCTGGTCTTCCTGAGGCGACCAAAGGTTGCAGTGGCGCACTGGAGGCGGTGTTGAATCTCGTCGTGGATGTCTGCCCTTGCTGATAACACGACGTTTACTCACAGATTCCCATCATAGGTACAGGAGGCCATTCAGCTCCTCAAACATGTTCCGCCATTCTGATCTGAGACCCCCTAAAATCAAAAGGTCTCGAGGTACTTCAGAGTGAATCGCCTTGTCTGGGAATGTAAAGCTGTGGCCTCTGATGGGGATCTACGAAGCTGCATGTGTAATGGCCTCTGTCTCATTTCCACACTACAGAATGTAAATGGGACAAGGAGACCCGAGAGGTGCCAGATAGGGAGAAATAAAAAAATACCACTTTAATATTATGGAGACACATGCATAAACTCATGTCATCAGGGCAGGTACAGCATGGGTTAGATACAGAGTAAAGCTCCCTCTGCACTGTCCCATCAAACACTCCCAGGGCAGGTACAGGGGATTAGGTTCAGAGAAAAGCTCCCTCTACACTGTATCAAAGAGAGTTGTCGACCCTAATTCAGAGAGGGGATTTTACCGTGAATGTTGCACTGGGACCCTGTCCCCTCACCCCGCATTCTGACCTCTGTTCTCTGTGCAGGTTCAAGACTAAAGGGGACTTGGAGATTTGCGTTGACCCGAAGGAGATATGGATGCAAAAAGCACTGAGCATCTTGAAGAAACGTTTTGAGCAGAGCTAGAAGATCTTGCAGGAGCCATGTAGAGCCCAGACCTCACCAAGCATAGCATCAGTAACACTCGCGAAATCACAACTGGAGGAGCCAACACGGTGCCATTGCTCTGCGCTTTCAGCAATCCTTCGCCTTCCTCGAATTTTTCATAACTGGCACATTTATTTTTGGCTTTCAGGTATTTCCCAGAACTGGGTTTCCCTAGGGTGCTTCCCCGAAGCTTTGTTCCATGTAGTTCTCCGCTGGTTCCTGGGAGTTTCTGTAATATTTGCTCCCACAGGACTTGAGCAAACAGTGAGATATGTCTATAACCTAGAATGTCCAAGCGCAGGCAACAATAAATGAAGTTGTGCCCGTCTTGGGGTCTCGTGTGGCTCATTGTTAGGCAGGACCGATCCCCCGCACCGAAGCAGCTCTAACACAGCAGTCCCTCAGAATCCGCACTCCCCCACCCCCCCATAGCCCCCAGTCCCCCCCTCCCCCAGGACACTCCCTCCTCCTCCTCCCTCCCCCCAGGGGGAGGGGCCACAGTCCCCAGGGGGAGGGGTACAGATAATGGGAGACTGGCAGCAGGATTCGATCGCGGCAGCACACAGCACCAGCTGCAGATAATCACTATTTATTTCCCCTCCCTCAGTAAACCCCTTGACATATATTGCAAATAAACATAATCTAGCAAGGAATGAGATTGCAGTGCCATTCTGAGTATAAAATCCAGACATCGGTTCACCAATCTGGTTGAGCCGAGAGCAAATATGCGAGTGTTGGGATGGGACAGACTCCCCCAGATTGCACGGCCTGTGGGACACGGCATCACACGGATTCTCCAACCATTCCACACATCAGGCGTCAATGAGGGTGTTGTCAGACAACAGGATTTGTTGGCCGGGTTTGAAGGCTGGCATTCCCATGTACGGGCAGCTGGCACAGCGGAAGGCATCGCCCAGGTAACACTGCAACAGAGGAGCACGCAATACTGTCAACATAACTAACTGAAAGAACACGACAGACAACATACAGGGCAGTGCCAGGGGGAATGCTAAGGATTTACGGAAAGTACCAGTATAACCACACAGAGACAGAGGGAAAGGGTCAGTGTAACACTGGGGGAAAGGGTCAGTGTAACACCGGGGGAAAGGGTCAGTGGTCGAACGATATGGTTGCACAGTGGTTATGTTACGGGACCAGTCGTCCGGAGGCCTGGGTTGATGATCTGGAGACATGAGGTCAAATCCCACCACGGAAGCTGGGGCATAAGTCAATGAATTTGGAATTTAAAAAACTAGCATGAAACGACAGTATAAAACCCATCTGGTTCACTAATCTGCCATCCATACCTTCTCGGGCCTATATGTGACTCCAGACTGCCCTGTGAAATGGCCTAGCAAGGCAGAGGTAAAGGGAAATTAGGGATGGGCAATAAAAAATAACGGCACTGGCAGCCCTGGCACACGCTGGATTCCTGTGTTTTGTAATTGGATGCTGGAGAAAGATTGGGTGCTTTGGTGATACTCACACTTCCACAGGATGATTTCATCTGCAGCGTCTTCACATCTTTGGGTCCTTTGCCCCCCAGCTCTTCTGCCAGCCCACACGTGCTGAAAGACAGACACGGGGAGTTACTTTTCAGTCAAATCCGCAGATGTGCTGGAAACCACAGCCTCACCAACACGTAATTAACCTGACACAACACACAGCCGGCGGGGGGGCGAGGGAAAAGAGATGAGGGGGTGGGGGGGAGACGAGGGCCGGGGTGTGGGAGGGGAGAGGGGAGAGGGGGAGGGGGGGGAAGACGAGGGCCGGGGTGTGGGAGGGGGGAGACGAGGGAGCAGGGGTGGGGTGGGGGGGGGGGGGAAGACGAGGGGGCGGGGGAAGACGAGGGGGCGGGGGGGAAGACGAGGGGGCGGGGGGGAAGACGAGGGGACGGGGGGAAGACGAGGGGGCGGGGGGGAAGACGAGGGGGCGGGGGGGAAGACGAGGGGACGGGGGGGAAGACGAGGGGACGGGGGGGAAGACGAGGGGACGGGGGGGAAGACGAGGGGACGGGGGGGAAGACGAGGGGACGGGGGGGAAGACGAGGGGACGGGGGGGAAGACGAGGGGACGGGGGGGAAGACGAGGGGGCGGGGGGGAAGACGAGGGGGCGGGGGGGAAGACGAGGGGACGGGGGGGAAGACGAGGGGACGGGGGGGAAGACGAGGGGACGGGGGGGAAGACGAGGGGACGGGGGGGAAGACGAGGGGACGGGGGGGAAGACGAGGGGACGGGGGGGAAGACGAGGGGACGGGGGGGAAGACGAGGGGACGGGGGGGGGAGACGAGGGGACGGGAGATGAGGGGGCGGGGGGAAGAGACGAGGGCCGGGGTACGGGAGGGGGAGACGAGGTACGGGAGGGGGGAAGACGAGGGCCGGGATACGGGAGACGAGGGGGTGGGGTGAGGGAGGGGGCGGGGTGTGGGAGACGAGGGGGCGGGGTGCGGGGGGGGGAGACGAGGGGGCGGGGTGCGGGAGGGGGAGACGAGGGGGCGGGGGTGCGGGAGACGAGGGGGCGGGGTGCGGGAGGGGGGAGACGAGGGGGCGGGGTGCGGGGGGGAGACGAGGGGGCGGGAGACGAGGGGGCGGGGTGTGGAAGGGGGGAGACGAGGGGGCGGGGTGTGGAAGGGGGGAGACGAGGGGGCGGGGTGTGGGAGGGGGAGACGAGGGGGCGGGGTGTGGGAGGGGGAGACGAGGGGGCGGGGTGTGGGAGGGGGAGACGAGGGGGCGGGGTGTGGGAGGGGGAGACGAGGGGGCGGGGTGTGGGAGGGGGAGACGAGGGGGCGGGGTGTGGAGGGGGAGACGAGGGGGCGGGGTGTGGGAGGGGGAGACGAGGGGGCGGGGTGTGGGAGGGGGGAGACGAGGGGGCGGGGTGTGGGAGGGGGAGACGAGGGGGCGGGGTGTGGGAGGGGGAGACGAGGGGGCGGGGTGTGGGAGGGGGGAGACGAGGGGGCGGGGTGTGGGAGGGGGGAGACGAGGGGGTGGGGTGTGGGAGGGGGGAGACGAGGGGGCGGGTGTGGGAGGGGGAGACGAGGGGGCGGGGTGTGGGAGGGGGGAGACGAGGGGGCGGGGTGTGGAGGGGGGAGACGAGGGGGCGGGGTGTGGGAGGGGGGAGACGAGGGGGCGGGGTGTGGGAGGGGGAGACGAGGGGGCGGGGTGTGGGAGGGGGGAGACGAGGGGGCGGGGGAAGACGAGGCCGGGGTGTGGGTGTTCGGGACACCAGCACGGTGATCCTGACACTCGCGTACCGTTGCAGGAGTGTGGAATACTGACCAGTTTTTGCAGGCACGTTTCTTTTTCTTGCTGTCTCCACAGTCCATGGCTCGGAGCGAGGCTGCGTCAGGCTTCCTTAAATCATCTTCGTCCAGCAGCTCGTCAGAATCAATGAGATCCTGGGGAAAGGCAGAGAGGCGTGGGTGGGATATCACGCTCCACATCTCCTACTCTTCCCTCTGTGCAGGTCTGGTCTATCAACTCGCTGCTGCTGTGATGAGACACTGGGGACAATCACCTCACAGTCACACCCCAACTCCTGCAGTGAAACCCAGCATGTGAAGTGAGTCCCCAGTGACGGGTGTGATGAAAGATATCTAAAGCCGTGTGCGACAGTGTGGGGGGCCAGACACTACCTGCCTTCACCAGCAGCCCAGGGTCTCCCACCTCTGTGATGGGATCTGAAGTGACCACGTGATTGTTTTCTTCATTCTCAAGATGTGGATGACACTGGCATGGCCAGCATCTCTGGCCCATTGCTTGTTGTCCCAAAGCAGTTTGATACACAGCGGCTTGACAGGAGGCACTTGCCAGTGTGGGACTGGACGCAGATAGGCAGGCTGGGTAAGGCAGGTAGGTTCTGTTCCCTAAAAGCACATGAAGGAACCAGTGGGCTGTTCATGCCTTTTCAAATTGAAATGACCATTGTGGGATGGAAGCGACATTGTGTGGATGACGAGACCATGAACATCGATGTGCTCCCATAGCCAGCGATGACATTTGGTTTGCCGTGCGCTGTGTGTGGGCAGTCCTGTCTCTAGACACAGGTCTGTTATAGCTCATTCAGCATTGAACAACCTGCCCAGTTTTAAGCCAACTGCGGGATGATTATGATCTGTCCATTCGCTCCAGGACTTTAGCTGAGGCCTAAGTCTGACACCCTGGGACAATATTGAGGCTGAGGGGCATAAAGGAGTCAGGTTCCCATCTTTTAATCAGGATTAAAATGAATACAGGAGCTTCTGATCAGGATTGGCAACACGGCCAAACTGAGGGAATGGGCAGATGATTAAAGTGGGTGGGAGGGAGCATTTAAGGAACAGATCTCACATGGGAGGGAGATTGGAGCATCCTGGGTGAGCAAAGGGGGCAGTGAAGAAGACAAGCACTGCCATCAGCAATCGGGGCACCAAAACACGGAGAATACCTACCCGGGCCCAGGTAAAACCCCGGGAGCCCCCCTCCCACCCTGGGAATCTCCCCAGATAAACCCCGGAAATTCCCCCTCCAGATAAACCTCAGGAATCCCCTCCCCAAGATAAACCCCGGGAATCCCCCCCCCCCCAGTTAAACCCCGGGAATCCCCTCCCCCCCAGATAAACCCCAGGAATCTCCCCCCCCCCCCAGATAAAGCCCGGGAATCCACCCTCCGGATAAACCCCAGGAATCCCCTCCCCAAGATAAACCCCGGGAATCCCCCCCCCCCACATAAACCCCGGGAATCTCCCCCCCCCCCCCAGATAAAACCCGGGATATCCCCCTCTCCCCAGATAAACCCCGGGAATCCCCCTCCCCCAGATAAACCCCGGGAATCCCCCCCCCCCACATAAACCCCGGGAATCTCCCCCCCCCCAGATAAAACCCGGGATATCCCCCTCTCCCCAGATAAACCCCGGGAATCCCCCTCCCCCAGATAAACCCCGGGAATCCCCCCCCCCAGATAAATCCCAGGAATCCCCTCCCCCAGATAAACCCCGGGAATCTCCCCCCCCCCCAGATAAACCCCGGGAATCCCCTCCCCCCCCAGATAAACCCCAGGAATCCCCCCCCCCCCAGATAAACCCCGGGAATCCCCTCCCCCCCCAGATAAACCCAAGGAATCTCCCCCCCCCCCCAGATAAACCCCGGTAATCCCCCCGCCCCAGATAAACCCCGGGAATCCCCCCGCCCCAGATAAACCCCGGGAATCCCCCCGCCCCAGATAAACCCCGGGAATCTCCCCCCCCCACCTCCCCCCTCAGATAAACCCCAGGAATCCCCCCCCCAGATAAACCCCGGGGATTCCCCCCCCCCCAGATAAACCTCAGGAATCTCCCCCCCCCCCCCAGTTAAACCCCAGGAATCCCCTCCCCCCCCAGATAAACCCTGGGAATCCCCCCTCAGGATACAGCCCGGGAATCCCCCACCCCCAGATAAACCCCGGGAATCCCCTCCCCCCCAGATAAACCCCAGGAATCTCCCCCCCACCCCCAGATAAAGCCTGGGAAATCCACCCCCCCAGATAAACCCCGGGAATCCACCCCCCCCAGATAAACCCTGGGAATCCCCCCTCCGGATAAATCCCGGGAATCCCCCCCCCCCAGATAAACCCTGGGAATCTCCCCCCCCCCAAGATAAGCCCCCGGAAATCCCCCCCCCCCAGATAAACCCCAGGAATCCCCCCCCCGAAGATAAACCCCGGGAATCCCCCCCCCCAGATAAACCCCGGGAATCCCCTCCCCCAGATAAACCCCAGGAATCCCCCCCCCAGATAAACCCCGGGAATCCACCCCCCCCAGATAAACCTCGGGAATCCCCCCCCCAGCTAAACCATGGGAATCCCCCCCCCCAGATAAACCCCGGGAAACCCCCACCGCCCAGATAAACCCCGGGAATCCCCTCCGCCAGATAAACCCCGGGAATCCCCACCCCGAGATAAACCCCGGGAATCCCCCCCCCCCAGATAAACCCCGGGAATCCCTCCCCCAGATAAACCCCGGGAATCCCCCCCCCCAGATAAACCCCGGGAATCCCTCCCCGCCAGATAAACCCCGGGAATCTCCCCTCCCCACTTCCCCCTTCAGATAAACCCTGGGAATCCCCCCTCCGGATAAATCCCTGGAATCCCCCCCCCCCCAGATAAACCCCGGGAAACCCCCCCCCCCCCGCAAGATAAGCCCCGGGAAATCCCCCCCCACCCAGATAAACCCCGGGAAATCCCCCCCCACCCAGATAAACCCCGGGAATCTCCCCGCCCCCAGATAAACTCCAGGAATCTCCGCCCCCCCCCAGATAAACCCCGGGAATCCCCTCTCCCCCCAGATAAACCCCAGGAATCTCTCCCCCCCCCCCCAGAGAAACCCTGGGAATCCCCTCCCCCCCCCAGATAAAGCCCGGGAATCCCCTCACCCCCAGATAAACCCCAGGAATCTCTCCCCCCCCAGATAAACCCCGGGAATCTCGCCCCCCACCTCCCCCCTCAGATAAATCCTGGGAATCCCCCCTCCGGATAAATCCCGGGAATCCCCCCTCCGAGATAAACCCCGGGAATCCCCCCCCCCCGCAAGATAAGCCCCGGGAAATCCCCGCCCACCCTGATAAACCCCGAGAATCTCCCCCCCCCCCCCCCACCAAGATAAACTTCAGGAATCTCCCCCCCCCCCGCAGATAAACCCCGGGAATCCCCTCCCCCCCCCCCAGATAAACCCCAGGAATCTCCCCCCCCCTCCCCCCCCCCCCCAGATAAAGCCCGGGAATCTCCTCCCCCCCAGATAAACCCCAGGAATCTCCCCCCCCCACCCCACCCACCTCAGATAAACCCTGGGAATCCCCCCTCCGGATAAATCCCGGGAATCCCCCCCCCCCCCAGGTAAGCCCCGGGAAATCCTCCCCACCCAGATAAACCCCGGGAATCCCCTCCCCCCCCAGATAAACCCCAGGAATCTCCCCCCCCACCCCAGATAAACCCTTGGAATCCCCCCTCCGGATACAGCCCGGGAATCCCCCATCCCCAGATAAACCCCGGAAATCCCCTCCCCCCCAGATAAACCCCAGGAATTTCCCCCCCCCAGATAAAGCCCGGGAAATCCCCCCCCCCCCAGATAAACCCCGGGAATCCACCCCCCCCTCAGATAAACCCTGGGAATCCCCCCCCCCCCCCCCAAGATAAGCCCCGGGAAATCCCCCCCCCCCCAGATAAACCCCAGGAATCTCACCCCCCCCCCCCCAGATAATGCCCGGGAAATCCCCCTCCCCAGATAAAGCCCGGGAATCCCCCCCCCCCCAGATAAACCCTGGGAATCTCCCCCCCACCCCCCAGATAAATCCCGGGAATCTCCCCCCCCCAGATAAAGCCCGGGAATCCCCCCCCCCAGATAAACCCCGGGAATCCCCCCCCCCCAGATAAACCCCGGGAATCCCCCCCCACCCCAGATAAACCCCGGAAATCCCCTCCCCCCCAGATAAACCCCAGGAATTTCCCCCCCCCAGATAAAGCCCGGGAAATCCCCCCGCCCCCAGATAAACCCCGGGAATCCACCCCCCCCTCAGATAAACCCTGGGAATCCCCCCCCCCCCCCCAAGATAAGCCCCGGGAAATCCCCCCCCCCCAGATAAACCCCAGGAATCTCACCCCCCCCCCCAGATAATGCCCGGGAAATCCCCCTCCCCAGATAAAGCCCGGGAATCCCCCCCCCCCAGATAAACCCTGGGAATCTCCCCCCCACCCCCCAGATAAATCCCGGGAATCTCCCCCCCCCAGATAATGCCCGGGAAATCCCCCCCCCAGATAAAGCCCGGGAATCCCCCCCCCCCCAGATAAACCCCGGGAATCCCCCCCCCCCCAGATAAACCCCGGGAATCCCCCCCTCCAGATAAACCCCGGGAATCCCCTCCCCCCCAGATAAACCCCAGGAATCTTCCCCCCCCCGCCAGATAATGCCCTGGAAATCCCCCCCCCCCAGATAAACCCCGGGAATCTCCCCCCCCCAGATAATGCCCGGGAAATCCACCCCCCCAGATAAAGCCCGGGAATCCCCCCCCCCCAGATAAACCCCGGGAATCCCCCCCCCAGATAAATCCCGGGAATCCCCCCCCCCCCAGATAAACCCCGGGAATCCCCCCCCCCCCCCAGATAAACCCCGGGAATCCCCCCCCCCCAGATAAACCCCGGGAATCCCCCCCCCAGATAAATCCCGGGAATCCCCCCCCCCCAGATAAACCCCGGGAATCCCCCCCCCCCAGATAAACCCCGGGAATCCCCCCCCCCAGATAAACCCCGGGAATCCCCCCCCCCAGATAAATCCTGGGAATCTCCCCCCCCCCCCCAGATAAACCCCGGGAATTCCCCCTCCGGACATGGATAAACACCGGTAGAGCCCCCCTTCCGAATAAACCTCGGGAGAGCCCCCCCCTCCGGATAAACCCTGGGAGCCCTCCCCCCCCCTGTTAAACCCCGGGAATCTCCTCCTCCGCGTAAATCGTGGGAATCCCCCCCCCCCCTCTGGGCCCACGTAAACCCAGAGAGGGCCCAGGTAAACCCCGAGTAATTAGCAGGAGGAAAGAGGACTGGGATAGGGGGCTGGGATAGGGGGAATGGGTGAGGGGGGTGGGAGGTGGTCGGGTTCCTACCCTGGGTCAGTCACACTTTACTCCTGTTCCCTTTTTAAAGCCAGCCCTGCCTGGCCCACCCTTGATCCACCCTCGGGAAAGCTGTGAGCGAGCTAGCCTTTCTGACTATGAGTACACAAGAGGCATAGGCCAGCCGTGGATTGAACAGGTGCTTTATTTTCAGACAATGGTGTGAGTCCCTGCACTCAGAGCTAGCCTGCCGTGCCACCACCTGCAATCTTCATAAGTCTCTATCCTCATCACTAAGAACGTCTGCAACACAAAGCATCACATTACTGCTCACATCAGCGAGTGCGACAGTGCAATCCCAGGCCCACAGCACCACAGGTTATAGGGCAGTACTGTGCAGCCAACGTGCACCCCATCATAACCGTGTGTGTATGGCGCGCAGCAACGTCTCATTGCATTCACTGGCAAGAGAGGTGTGCGCTCAGTGAGAGATTTATCCCATGGAACATTTAAACACAAGTCTTTCTGCCATTTATTGCCCACAATCAGCAGGCAGCTCAGAGTCAGGCACAGTTGGTAGTCAATGCAGCATCAGTTTAAGGAAGCAAGGCAAGGAGGTCAGCTGTGGAATGAAGCAATGGCGTTATAGGGCTGCACTGCAGGGACCTGGGACAACAAGGGACAAGGCAGGTTGTGAGGACTTTCCTGGATCTCAGGGTCAGTAATCGATCTGTGCAAGGGGCATCGAATTGATGCAATCTGCATTCTGTATATCTGTCCGCCAACCCAACCTGTGAGACAGGGTCAATCCCGAGGCCAGCGGGGAGTCAGGAGGCGGAGCGGCAGCGTGGGGAGGCCTACAAGAGGCGTGGCCGGTGCAGCTGCAGCAGGGAGAAGGCTAAAAAGTAGAAGAAAGAAATCGAAAGGTGATGTCACAGCCAAGGGGGTAAGTGATTGGTAAGTAGATTTTCTTTTTCTTTTCTTTATCAGTAAGTAACATTTAGCATTGTTGTTGCCAAATTACGTTTATCTAGGGGTTAAGTCATGGCAGAACAGCTCAGACACGTGTTATGCTCCTCCTGTACTATGTGGGAAGTCAGGGACACTTCCGGTGTCTCTGATGACTACGTGTGCAGGAAGTGCATCCGCCTGCAGCTCCTACCAGACCGCATTGCGGCACTGGAGCTGCGGGTGGATGAACTCTGGAGCATCCATGATGCTGAGAATGACGTGAATAACACGTTTAGTGAGTTGGTCTTACCGCAGGTAAAGGGTACATAGCCAGGTAGGGAATGGGTGACCAATAGGAAGAGCAGTGCAAGGAAGCTAGTGCAGGGGTCCCCTGCGGTCATCCCCCTGCAAAACAGATACACCGCTTTGAGTATTGTTGAGGGGAATGATTCATCAGGGGAGGGCAGCAGCAGCCAAGTTCATGGCACCGTGGCTGGCTCTGCTGCACAGGAGGGCAGGAAAAAGAGTGGGAGAGCGATAGTGATGGGGGATTCAATTGTAAGGGGAATAGATAGGCGTTTCTGCAGCCGCAACCGAGACTTCAGGATGGTATGTTGCCTCCCTGGTGCAAGGGTCAAGGATGTCTCAGAGTGGGTGCAGGACATTCTGAAAAGGGAGGGTGAACAGCCAGTTGTCGTGGTGCAGAAAGGTATCAACGATACAGGTAAAAAAAGGGATGAGGTCCTACGAGATGAATTTAGGGAGCTAGGAGCTAAATTAAAAAGTAGGACCGCAAAAGTAATAATCTCAGGATTGCTACCAGTGCCACGTGCGAATCAGAGTAGGAATCGCAGGATAGCTCAGATGAATATGTGGCTTGAGGAGTGGTGCAGAAGGGAGGGATTCAAATTCCTGAGACATTGGAACCGGTTCTGGGGGAGGTGGGACCAGTACAAACCAGACGGTCTGCACCTGGGCAGGACCGGAACCAATGTCCTAGGGGGAGTGTTTGCTAGTGCTGTTGGGGAGGAGTTAAACTAATATGGCAGGGGGATGGTAACCTATGCAGGGAAACAGAGGGAAGTAGAATGGGGGCAGAAGCTAAAGATAGAAAGAAGAAAAGTAAAAGTGCCAGGCAGCGAAACCTAAGGCAAAAAGCAAAAAGGGCCACATTACACCAAAATTCTAAAGCGGCAAAGTGTGTCAGAAAGACAAGCTTGAAGGCTCTGTGCCTCAATGTGAGGAGTATTCAGAATATGGTGGATGAATTAACTGCGCAGATAGCAGTTAACGGTTATGATGTAATTGGCATCACGGAGACATGGCTCCAGGGTGACCAAGGCTGGGAACTCAACATACAAGGGTATTCAACATTTAGGAAGGATAGACAGAAAGGAAAAGGAGGCGGGGTGGCATTGCTGGTTAAAGAGAAAATTAATGCAATAGTAAGAAAGACATTAGCTTGGATGATATGGAATCGGTATGGAATACCAAGGGGCAGAAAACGCTAGTGGGAGTCGTGAACAGACCACCAAACAGTAGTAGTAAGGTTGGCGACAGCATCAAACAAGGAATTAGAGATGCATGCAATAAAGGTACAGCAGTAATCATGGGTGACTTTAATCTACATATTGATTGGGCTAACCAAACTGGTAGCAATGCAGTGGAAGAGGATTTCCTGGAGTGTATTAGGGATGGTTTTCTAGACCAATATGTCGAGGAACCAACTAGAGAGCTGGTCATCCTAGACTGGGTGATATGTAATGAGAAGGGACTAATTAGCAATCTTGTTGTGCGAGGCCCCTTGGGGGAAGAGTGACCATAACATGGTAGAATTCTTTTTTAAGATAAAGAGTGACACAGTTAATTCAGAGACGAGGGTCCTCAACTTAAGGAAAGGTAACTTCAAAGGTATGAGGTGTGAATTGGCTAGAATAGACTGGCAAATCATACTTAAAGGGTTGACGGTGGATAGGCAATGGCAGACATTTAAAGATCACATGGATGAACTTCAGCAATTGTACATCCCTGTCTGGAGTAAAAATAAAACGGGGAAGGTGGCTCAACCGTGGCTAACAAGGGAAATTAAGGATAGTGTTAAATCCAAGGAAGAGGCATATAAATTGTCCAGAAAAAGAAACAAACCTGAGGACTGGGAGAAATTTAGAATTCAGCAGAGGATGACATAACATGGAAACATCGATGTGGGAGTAGGCCATTCGGCCCTTCGAGCCTGCACCATCATTCAATAAGATCATGGCTGATCATTCCCTCAGTACCCCATTCCTGCTTTCTCTCCATACCCCTCGATCCCTTTACCTGTAAGGGCCATATCTAACTCCCTCTTGAATATATCCAATGAACTGGCATCAACAACTCTCTGCGGCAGGGAATTCCACAGGTTAACAACTCTCTGAGTGAAGAAGTTTCTCCTCATCTCAGTCCTAAATGGCTTACCCCTTATCCTTAGACTATGTCACTAAGTTCTGGACTTCCCCATCATCGGGAACATTCTTCCTGCATCTAACCTGTCCAATCCTGTCAGAATTTTATATGTTTCTATGAGATCCCCTCTCATCCTTCTAAACTCCAGTGAATAAAGGCCCAGTTGATCCAGTCTCTCCTCATATGTCAGTCCTGCCATCCCGGGAATCAGTCTGGTGAACCTTCGCTGCACTCCCTCAATAGCAAGAACGTCCTTCCTCAGATTAGGAGACCAAAACTGAACACAATATTTCAGGTGAGGCCTCACCAAGGCCCTGTACAACTGCAGTAAGACCTCCCTGCTCCTATACTCAAATCCCCTAGCTATGAAGGCCAACCTACCATTTGCCTTCTTCACCGCCTGCTGTACCTGTTTGCCAACTTTCAATGACTTATGAAGCATGACACCCAGGTCTCGTTGCACCTCCCCTTTTCCTAATCTGCCGCCATTCAGAAAATATTTTGCCTTTGTGTTTTTGCCATCAAAGTGGATAACCTCACATTTATCCACATTATACTGCATCTGCCATGCATTGGCCCACTCGCCTAACCTGTCCAAGTCACCCTGCAGCCTCTTAGCATCCTCCTCACAGCTCACACCACCACCCAGCTTAATGTCATCTGCAAATTTGGATTGATGTATATTGTAAAGAGCTGGGGTCCCAGCACTGAGCCCTGCGGCACTCCACTAGTCACTGCCGGCCATTCTGAAAAGAACACATTTATCCCGACTCTCTGCTTCCTGTCTACCAACCAGTTCTCTATCCACATCAGTACATAACCCCCAATACCATGTACCTTCATTTTGCACACCAATCTCTTGAAAGTCCAAATACACCACATCCACTGGTTCTCCCTTGTCCACTCTGCTGGTTACATCCTCAAAAAATTCCAGAAGATTTGTCAAGCATGATTTCCCTTTCATAAATCCATGCTGACTTGGACCGATCCTGTCAATGCTTTCCAAATGTGCTGCTATTTCATCCTTAATGATTGATTCCAACATTTTCCCCACTACTGATGTCAGGCTAACCGGTCTATAATTACACGTTTTCTCTCTCCCTCCTTTTTTAAAAAGTGGTGTTACATTTGCTCCCCTCCAGTCCATAGGAACTGATCCAGATTGGAAAATGATCACCAATGGATCCACTATTTCTAGGGCCACTTCATTAAGTACTCTGGCATGCAGACAATCAGGCCCCCGTGATTTATCGGCCTTCAATCCCATCACTTTCCCTTACACAATTTCCTGACTAATAAGGATTTCCTTCAGTTCCTCCTCCTCACTAGACCCTCGGTCCCCTAGTATTTCCCGAACATTATTTGTGTCTTCCTTCGTGAAGATAGAGAGGTGAGAGGAATTGTAAATTTCCGAGACATGCCCTTCTATAAATGGCAAACCACTCAACTGGCAGGTCGGGTGAGGCAAGAGGGGGTGCCAGGGGTGGGGGGGGGGTAGGAGACAGAGGGGGGGGGTAGGAGACAGAGGGGGGGGTAGGAGACAGAGGGGGGGGGTAGGAGACAGAGGGGGGGGGTAGGAGACAGAGGGGGGGGGTAGGAGACAGAGGGGGGGGGTAGGAGACAGAGGGGGGGGGGGGTAGGAGACAGAGGGGGGGGGTAGGAGACAGAGGGGGGGGGTAGGAGACAGAGGGGGGGGGAGGGACAGAGGGGGGGGGTAGGAGACAGAGGGGGGGGGTAGGAGACAGAGGGGGGGGGTAGGAGACAGAGGGGGGGGGGGTAGGAGACAGAGGGGGGGGGTAGGAGACAGAGGGGGGGGGGT
Organism: Pristiophorus japonicus; assembly: GCF_044704955.1. Lineage (NCBI taxonomy): Eukaryota > Metazoa > Chordata > Chondrichthyes > Pristiophoridae > Pristiophorus > Pristiophorus japonicus. The sequence continues at coordinate 251 of NW_027254715.1, read as the reverse complement.
AGGAGACAGAGGGGGGGTAGGAGACAGAGGGGGGTGAGCCAGAGGGGGGGTAGGAGACAGAGGGGGGGGTAGGAGACAGAGGGGGGGGTAGGAGACAGAGGGGGGGGGTAGGAGACAGAGGGGGGGGGGTAGGAGAGGGGGGGGGGGGGGACAGAGGGGGGGTATGGGGGGGGGTGGAGAGGGGGAGGTGTCTGAGAGTGATGTGTGTGTGGGGGGCCCCCGGGGGAACCCCGGGGGTAAAGGGGAGAAGT